>NC_056750.1:109914442-110214442 GCF_019279795.1 Protopterus annectens | reverse complement strand
TATACCACTCATTAAGGGTCTACTACTAGAGGTGGCTTCCACTATTTTGACTGAGTGGGTTCTATCAGTGAGCCAGTTAGCCACCCATCTGGTAACATACGGGTTGATACCTAGTATGCCCGAGTGGGGAATAGTGTCGAAAGCCTTGGCTAGGTCAAGGTAGGCAGTGTGCACCGTCCTTCCCTCGTCCATGGCTTTGGTGACTGTTTTGAAGAAGTCAACCAAGTTTAACAGACACTGAGGTGTGTCATGATGTAACATTGTTACTAAATGCCAGTCAGTGCGTGCACCTTGATGCAGTGCTAGTGGTCTACAAGTCTTTGTAATGGTCTGAGTGTACTAACACTTTATATAGTGATTGTTAAAGGGTGCTGGGTGAGCTTGACGGGGAAGGGGTCATGGCAGCAATGTGGCCACACCTTACATCCTCCTGGGTAGAGCTCCCAATCTGAAACTTACTGGTGGCTCCCAAAATACTAGCACTGGCCCTGCGGATGGAGGAGCTGCAAAACCTATGATAAATCTAGCTATAATATCTAACCCAAGGTATACCTTATGGGGTATAACTGACACAGACCTTCATTATGGGGAAAGTCAGGCCTCAGTGAGGATTGTGTTTTAACACGTCAGATCTCTGTTATGGGTACTTGTAGTGACTTACTCGTCCAAAACCAGAGACACAGTTAAAGGGATTCTTTGGGTCTGTATGAGAACTCTTTAGAAGTGCATTAATTATAAACCAGAAAGTTATAGTGACATGTAAGCCAGCAGTTGGATGTGACTTCAGTTCATCTCCAACAGCCCTAGCCATGGGCCTTGTATTAATCTGGAACTTTTCTGAACTTGTGCCCTTCAACACAAAGGCCACATGCTTTGAGGGAATGCTAAACTTACATTCTTGGTATCAGATAAGTTCTTATGAAGCAGGTATTCCAGTGTATAAACCCTTGAACTCCATAGTCCATTTTACTTAAATCCAGTCATTACTGCTTCATCCTCACAGAGGTCTTGTTCAGCCAGCATCTCCGAACCCCAGACAAGTACTATTTCTGGCCAATAAAATGAATGTATTGCATTTTTTTTAGATACAATACTTTGGATGATTATGTTTGGGTCATTTAGCACAACCAAGATATTATGAGTTTGAAAAATGTATTCAAGAAATTCACCTTGAATAAATCTCAAGAATTTCTTAAATCCATTTGGAAAATGCATAACCAAAGATTATCGGAGACCCAATCATAATGTTTTGCGAGTCATGGACAGCTTTAGACAGTGTTTATCTGAAATGCAGCAGGATTAAGAATCACAGACATGTCTCTTTGTTAGAAAGCATGCCACAGACTACCCAGGTAGCTCCACTATATATGACTGTAGTCTAGTCAGTCAAGCATTACTAATATTACATCTCCTCATTAGTGATGTATTAAACTCTGTTAAACTGACAGGAAGACAGGCCAGGGACCCTTACCAGTCATGACTTGAGCCACTCATTGGTAATAACTGTATCAAAATAATAACCCTGGCAGCACAGAGCTGACAATACCTACTGACTATGACTATTATTAATACAACTATTTAGCACAATATACTGGCCTTGAAGTATGTAAACAAACTCTTTATTGTGCAGTTTTTTTTTTACTGCTCATTGTGGTAGACCTGGTAGGTCTATATCTACATATAATTCAATGTGGTGGAAATGTATGAAACTTCATGCTTTGAATCCATGTTATTATTGTGTGTGCGATTCTTATTTCTTTACATATATATCCTGCTAATCTCTTGACAGCTGTATTAAAATGACTTCCACTTCTCAAGAAATGCAACTACATGTTGAAACCTAGAGCTGTGTACCTAGCATGGATTTTAATTATTGTACTATCAATTTTCTATTGTTTTTTTTTTTTTTTTTTTTTAAGTTTCAGGCCATGCTTAAAAAGGGTCTTCATAAAAGCCCATCATCATCAACCTTTTTTTTTCATTTTAACATGGGCTTGGAGCATCATATCAAGCGTCACCATTTCTCTTAATTCAGACCCACTCTTCTACCTTCTTTTGACAATCATGCCCGACTGCCCTCTTATACAATAAATAAAGAGTTATGTACTTACCATAACTTGGAATCTGTGCTATACAGTGTCATTATTCATCACAGATGGGTCTAGGATCAGATATCGGATCTGAGCCGGCAACTAAGAGGACAGCTCCTGAGCACAAGCTCCTCCCCTTCAAAAGAACCCTTGCTACCCACAACCCTCAGATTGAGTTTGCTGGATAGAAGAAAGGAGGCAGTGAAGACTGCCTATAAAGATGAAAAACTATTAAGAGATACATCCCTCCGTAACTCCCAAACCACCAGAAGGAGGGGAAAGGAGGGTGGGAAAGTGATGAATAATGACACTGGATAGCACGGATTCCAAGTTATGGTGAGTACATAATTCTTTATCTGATGCTATCCGTGTCATTATTGATCACAGATGGGTCAGAGACCCAGCTACAATGAACCCGGGGAGGCCTCAGGGAAGGACATGCCAGAGTGCAGAGGAACCAAAGGAAGCCCTGCTCCTAGACACCAAGTTCAACTTATACTGCACAACAAAGGTATGGGGGTTAGACCAAGTAGCAGCTTTGCAAATCTCATTGAAAGAAAGTTTAGCCAGGAAGGTAGAAGACATGGTTACTGACCTTGAAGAGTGAGTTTTAACTGGACCAGAAAGCTCCAGATGTCTGCCTTCATAAATGTAAGAAATACAGTTTCCAATCATATCCAGGCGATCCAATGAGAAATAGGTACCCTGGAAACTGCTTGACTTTTCCTAGCTTGAGAGAACGCAACAAAGAGCTGATCGGACTTCCAAAAAGTTTCAGTTCTCGAGGTAAAATGGACATCCAGACAATGTAACTTGTATTCCCCTTTACTGGAAAAATTACAGAAAAACACAGGAAGTTCAATATATTGGTTAAGGTTACCATCTCAGGCTACCTTAGGTACAAAAGAAGGACTGGTCCTGAGAGACACTCTATCCTTATGGAAAACCATGAAGGAGGGCTTAATGCACTGAGCCTGCAACTCAAAGATCCTCCTGGTTGAACTAACAGCCACCAAAAAGGCTGTCTTCTAAGACAGGAATTTAAGATTACAGGTTGCCGCAGAATCAAAGGGCTTCTGCATCAAAGACTGCAACACCAGAGTGAGATCCCATGGAGGGGAGGGGTCCTTGACAGGGGGGGGTCTGAGTAAAAAGATCCCTTTTAGGAAGACCTTGCAAAGCCTAGAAGAAAAGGTAGGACTTTTGTTCAAATGGAAGTTGGAGATAGCCGCCAATTGGAGCTTAACTGTAGAAAAACTGGCCCCTTGATGAAAAAGAAAGGCCAAGAATAACAAAATGTCATGGATAGAACCTGAAAAGGGATCTAGATTGCGTTGTTTAGCCCAAAAAGAAAATCTCTTCCATTTGCTGGAATATACCTTCTTGGTAGATGGCTTCTGAGAGGCCAAAATAATACTCTTAACCAGACAGGAGAGCCTGGACTGGGAAAGAATCACTGGAATTCGAGGAACCAAGTGGTCAGGGAGACTGGAGTTTGGGAATAGGAAGCACCCATGGACGGGAAATGAGATCCGGGATGGGATCTAACATCCAAGGGGGATATTTCAGATGAGACCAAAGTAGGGAAAACCATGCCTGACGAGACCAGAAGGGGGCACTGAGGATGAAAGGAGTCTTCAGGCGATGGGCTTTCTATAAAACTTTGGGAATGAGGGGTATAGGGGATAAGAATATAGAAGTCCCGATGGCCAATCGTGTACCAGACATCCCTGGGTGGCTCCCATGTTGGGGGGATCAGGGCAAAGTATTTGCTGCATTTGCAATTGTCCGGAGAGGCAAAATGATTGCAGCAAGGGAGACCCCCATCGGTCGAATATACAACATGCCACTGATGGGTTCGGGGACCACTCATGAGGACTCAGGATAGATCTATTGAGCTTGTTGGCTAATAAGCTGAAACTTCCAGGAATGTGTGCTGCAAGGAGAAAGCGCCTGGAAGACATGGCCCATTCCCATATACTCTCATGGCCTCTCTCCCAGGGGATAAGATCGTGTACCAGACCATCGCCATGTTGTCTGTTTGAATTGCAATGGTCCCAAGAGGGTGACAGTCCTGGAAGGCTTGCAATGTTAGAAGGACTGGTCTCAAATCCAAGACGTTTATGTGCAATTTGGTCTCTAAGAGGACTACGTGCCCCTAAACCGTCCTTCCCAAATAATGCGCCCCACCTCAACAAGGAGGCATCCGTGGTCACCATGGCCTGGGGTTGGGGAAGACAGAAGGGTCTGCCTAAAAGTAGACTCTGAGTTATGAGCCACCAAGCAAGGTGACATCTGCATACCTGAGAAATCCTGACAGTCATGGAGATGGGATGAAGGTGGGCCGATCATTGCGCCACTATGGTCCACTGTAGAATTCTCATATAATATCTGGCGAGAAGCACTAACTGGATTACCTCTGCCATTGAACCTAGTACTTGCAAGATCAAGTAGACCATGGGACATTCCAGATCCAGCAACTGATGGAACTGGTCCAGAATCATCTGGACTCTGTGAAGGGGAAGTGCTGCAGTCTCTGACATTGTGTCCAGAAGGACCCCGATAAAGTCCAGGTTCTGACTCAGGGCAAGATGGGATTTGGGCAGGTTGACTGTCGCACCTAGATCCTGAAAGAGATTTAGAGTGTACTCTGTGACTATTGTGAGTTGATGCCTTGTGGGTGCCATGAGGAGCCAATTGTCCAGGTACAGGAAGACCTGGAAACCTCGCAGTCAGAGATGAGCTGCCACCACTGCCATGGATTTGGTAAACACCCAGGGGGCTCTGATGAGTCCAAAGGGCAGGGTTCTGAACTGATAGTGATTGGCCCCCAGCCAAAAGTGCTGGTATCTCTAGGAGCATCTGTCAATCTTTATGTGATAGTATGCATCCTTGAGATCCACTGAGCACATCCAATCGTCCCTGTGCAGAAGAGGCAAAATAGAGTGAAGAGTGATCATCTGGAACTTCAACTTCTTGACAGAAAAATTTATTACACTGAGATCCAGAATGGGAAGTAGGTCCTTGGTTTTATTACACTGAGGTCCAGAATGGGAAGTAGGCCCTCGGTTTTCTTGGGGACCAAAAAAAAGGGAGAGTATGTTCTGGACCCTCATTGTCCTGTTGGGACCTCATGGATGGCTCTTTTTTGAAGGAGGTCTTGAACCTCGAGAAGGGCCAACTCCCTTTGGTGGGGTGGAACATCCAGGAGAGATTTTTGAATTGGAGGGGGATGAAAAAAGGGTATGGAGTAACCCCAGGAAACGATGTTTAACAGCCACTGATCTAAGGTAATACTTGTCCAGGCTACTGGATGGAGGGAGAGATGACCCCCAACTGCCTCCAGAGCAGGACAGCATGGCAGTGCTTCAGGAGTGCTGAAGGGGCTTCTCTGAGAATGGTTCCCGGGAACCCTGGTTCTGCGGACCCCTTCTGCCTCTGAGGTGGCATCTGCTGTCAAACTTCTTTCCTCGGCCGGAGTAAAAGGACTTCTGTCAAGCATTCTGGAAGGAAGACTGAGACCTGCAGAACCACAGTTTCTTACTACCCCTCTGATTTTTGGAAAAAGATCATTGGGGAGTAGAGAACTTGATCTTGACTGCTGACAGAGTCTTTCCCCCCTGCCTGCTATGGGTTAAAGTATCCTTGACTGAAGGACTAAAACAGAGTTGAACCATTGAAAGGGGTGTCAGTGAATGATACCTTGAAGGGTTCTGCAAACCCGTAAAAACAAAGCCTGGCATAATGTCTAATGGCAATGCCAGTGCCCGCTGCTCGAGAGGTGGCCTCAACCACATTAGAGATCAACCTCATTGAGGCATTAGCTAGGGAAGTCAGAGTAGACAGCTTTGGAAGGGACCAATATGAGACTCTCCAGAGGTAGCAACTCAGAATGAGAAGTGGAGAGCTCTGACACCAAGTCCCTTTGCAGCCAGGTAAAGTGTGCCATGTAGTTGGTTGCTCTCAGTCCGAACGTAGCTGAGGCAAACACACACTTCCCAAATGGTCAGTCACCCAAGACTCCCTGTTCAGAGGATGGACCATGGAGCTCTGTCTGGCGAGCTCCTGTTTTTGTAGCTGCGGTCACCACAACAGCATCAACGGGGAATGCCCTTGCTTCAAAAAGCCTCATCTCTGGGGAGACTTAGTAACTTATCAGCTTTCTTGGGAACTGGTTCCACTTTATCTGGATCCTTCACACTCTGTCGGAGATGAGCTGGAAGACCTCATCAGCAGGGGAGACACCCAGGTAGAAGATGGGTCCATCCTGAAGGCCTTCAAGAACATGGATTCCTCTGAAGACAGGGCGGAGAAGACCAAGCGCTTTGCTGCTTAAGGATCTTGAGGATGTCCATAAAGGACATCTCCTGGATGGAAGTCTGGGGGACCCATCTCCTTCCTTGAAATACATGTCTTCAGTAAGGGACTCTCTAGATCAAGTGCCTCCTCTTGCACATCCTCTTCCAAAGAGGTTCCTCCGAAGAGGGCTCTGGGGAGGACTCGGAAGAGGTAGGGACCATGAAGGGGGTAATGCCCATCTGAAGGTGCTCATGGGAGGGCTGACCCTTGAAGGGCAATAAGGTCTCACCACCCAATGTTGAGCGAGATTGGGGAAGACCTAGAGCCAAAGGAGAGGCAGCTGCCCAGCCGGAGATGGTCCTCTCTATTGCCCGGAAGGCCGATGGGCTGGATAAAGTCTCCATCCCCACCAGCTGCAACCAACTGGGACGGAAGGGGTGACCCCAACTCAGCACGGAAGTCTCCAGATGATATCGGCTCTGGGCTGTCCAGCGCAGAGGCCCCAGAGGGAGGGAACTGTCTGAAAGCTCCCGGCTCAACCCCACTCCTTGGAAACCTGAACTGACCTCGAGAGGCTGAGGCCTGGCCAGCACCAAGTGCAATGGAGCTGAACCAGCCAGGGACCTTGACAGTGTGGGAAAGGAAGAAATGCCTGACACCATCGGCCTCTCACTAGGAATGCCCTGATCCTGAAGGTCCAAACCTGCATGGATCGGCTGAGAAGAGAGGAGTCCCGTGGATGGAGAGGATCATCTAGGCAAGTGAGCAGGGGATGGCAACAAGCCCAAATCGATTTGGGCCTTGAGAAAGCTCCTCATCATCCTATCCATGTCTGAGGGGAGCAGGCTCCTGGTGGATCGGGAAGAGAGTGAGGAATGGCCCGACCTAGCTGAGGGCCTGCTGTCTCAAGAGGGAGACCTACTTGAAATCCTTGGATCCCATCTTCTTGGTCTGGAGGGGAGCTCTAGATTATGATTGGATCTGACAAAGCCATTGGATTTATATTTGGATACGAGGAAGTACATGGCACCACGGATGGATCAGATGGGTGGCTCGGATCTGAGGGTGGTCTAGGTCGGGTCGAATCTGAGGACCTCTGAGGCTCCGAGGTCTCTGATCTGATAGAGGGAGCCAGGACTCTCAGAGCGGAAGAGTCTGGATCTGAAGCCAAGGAGGCTGGACTTGGATCCAACAAACTGTGATCTGAGAGCCTAGGCCTTTTGGCGGGAGAATCCATAGAGGAAGAAGACTTCCTTTTGGGATCTGAGGAAGGCTTAGAAGGGGTACCAGAAACCAACGGACCCCCTTTGGCAAGCGCTTTGAGGAGGAGCTTGTTCCTGGGGTTGAATATGGCACAAATGTTGCATTCATCCTCCAGATGTTGCTCTCCCAGACAATAAACACACTTCTTATGCTTTGTACCACAAAAAAAAGGACTCCGCAGCAACCCTCGAAGAGTTTAATCCACTTGAAATTCAATGAATTCACAGATACAAAATGCACATATGCTTGTCTCCTTATCTCTAGCACCTCGGCAAAATCGCCTTTACAGAGTAAAAGATTCCTTACACTACATTCACATCACTTTATATAATATACTTGAGAACACTCCCATAATCAAATGCAATTAATTGTTCAATTAAGACAAGTACTAAAAATTAAAAACACAGAACTATAAAAAACTGCTATTTTTTTACTAAAACTACAACTATTAAAGCAAACTTTTCCATGAACAATCATAATTCAGTCCATTTGGTTTGAGTGTATTAAATTTTAATATGAGATATAGTTCTTTTTTTCTTAATAATTGTTTTATATATTTTTCATTTAAATACTTTATATTTTCAATACTATCCAGCACTGAGACCCTCAGGCCCTCCTTTTTTCCTTCATGATGACTATGAAAATGAGCAGCCAGAGGACTAGTTTCCTTGTTATTTGTAATATCCCTGACATGCTCTTTAATTCTACACGCTAATGTTCTTTTAGTTTCTCCCACATAAAACTTCTTACATGGGCATTCAATTCCATAAACAACTGCTACTGAATTGCAGTTATATGTTCCCCTTATAGTAAAGGGAATGCCATTGATTCTATCAAATTGTTGCACAATAAACCTACAAATGGTACACTTACCACATCATTTGGTTCCCTGATGATTAACTTGTGTATACATTGGCATATTTAACATTTTAAACCGGCTATGTACCAAAAAATCCTGTATACTTCTGCCCCTTTTATAAGAAAAACTAATATGTTTTCCAGATAAATAATCCACTTCCCTTTTAAGTAAATTCCAACTACATATCACATGTTCTTTAACATAATCTGTTAATATAGAGAAAGTAGACACAAAATACATAACATCTTTAAACTCACTGGGTATATTCCATATTCCCCCTTTTGTATGTTTACCTTGATTTTTAACCCGTTTCAAACTTTCCTTAAGGTTATATTCCTCATACCCTCTCAGTTTAAATTTGTTGTAACTTCGTGTATATTCCTCTTCTTTAATAATAGGGTTACTGCACAATCTGTTAACCCTATTAAACTCTGTATATGGAATTGCTTTAATGGTATGTGCTGGATGATGGCTAGTACCATGCAACACAGAACCAGCTCCTTGAAATTTTCTGTGAATTTGATATTGTAACAATTTTTCATTATATCCTACTAGTGAAACGTCCAAATATTGCACTATCTGCCCATTTTGCAATCCATCAAATTTGATGCCCATAGTATTAACCTGTATCTCCTTCAAAAACTTTTGCACATCTTTTTGTCCACCTTTACAGATGAACAACAAATCATCAATAAAGCGATAATATCTATACACATGTTTTTTAAAGAAAGGGTTAGTATATATATATTTATTCTCGAAATACCCCATAAATATATTTGCATAGCTGGGGGCAAAGGCCGCCCCCATCGCTGTGCCCTGTTTCTGCTTGTATATGGATCCATTAAATTCAAATATATTGTTGTTTAAACATATACCTAACAATTCTAATATATATTTGACTGCATCCGTGTCCCCCATAAAATGCTTAATAGCTGCCATTCCATCATCATGCTTTATGTTAGTGTACAAACTAACCACATCAATTACAATAAAATACATATTGTCTTGCCAGTATATATCCTTGACTTTAGTCACAAGGTCAAATACGTCCTTAATATAAGAAGGTAGCTTACAGACAACTGGCATTAAATACATATGCAGGAACTTTGAAATATTTTCTAAAAAAACATTTGTAGCTGAAACTATTGGACGTCCTGGTGGAGGAAAAATATTCTTATGTATTTTTGGTATACAGTAAAAGCAGGGCATTCTAGGGGCATTGATGTTAAACTTTTCCTTTATATCTTTATAAGAAAAATACTGCAATCTATAGCCTTTATCTATAACATGTTCATAATTCTTTTGGGCTTCTAAATATTCATTTAACCCAATTTTTTCATACACTTCCTCATTTTTCAAATGTACATAACACATATCTAAATACTGAACCACATTTAATACCACCAGTTTCCCTCCTTTATCAGAAGGTTTGAATATTATATTATTATCCTGGCTTAAAACATTTAAACATTCCCATTCTTCTTTAGAGAGATTATACTGTACCCTTTTTTTATTTCGTTTAAATTTTTCAAATTCAGCTTCAATATTATGTGTTAATGACTTTTGAAAATATCTGATATTCTCATTACTTTGAGGTGGCATAAAAGCACTTATAGTTCTAATAGTACTAGTATCAAACTCATTATGCTCATTTATGTCTAATTCTGAGTTACAAGAAAAAAATTCCTCATCTGTGTTTTTAACTAAGACATCATTACCAACCCCACAATGACTCATAATTGGTTCATTATTATGGTAATGAAACAAATCCATCAAATATAGTTTACGACTAAACTGAAATATATCAGCCTTTAACATGTGTACCCTAGGTATAACTGTGGGTACAAACTTTAACCCTCTATTTAACACATTTAAAGCACATTGCGATAAATTGCAACCAGATAAATTTACCACATACTCACAATTTGAAGAAATCTCATTAACACAAGTGGTTTTAGTCCCATTGTCTGTCCCATTTGCCCTTTTTATTTGAACGCTGCTTTCCATACCCTTCCCTATTGTGTCCCTGTCCATTCCAACTCCGTTTCTGACTGAAACGGTTATCCTGAAAGGAATTCAGTCCCTTGCTGTTCCCAGGTTTAGGAAGTGCTGGAAACTCTTCACTGTCTGTGTCCCCCTCCGTGTGCGACAAACCGCTTTCTGCTGAAGTACACGCTGCTCCTTCTATTCCTGCATGGTTTTCTTTACGTTCAAAATGAACCCGTTGTCGTCGCTTTGGGATTGGTCGACAGTAGAAACGCCCTCTTATTTTCGTAATCACGAAGATCTCTATTCAGCTTGCTTTTCTTCCGGTCAATGAGTTCTGACTCATATTCAATTAACTGTTCATTCGTTTTTACTAAGAACTGCTGAAGTTCATCATGTTTAATTTTATTAGAAATTTCAGTACACATTGTTTTTATCTCTTCCCTTAGCTTGTGTTTCTTCAGCATATCTCTTTCTATAAGTATCCGAACCCATTCTTTACTACACCGATGAGCGGCTGCTAACCATCTGTCATGAAACTGTTTGTCATCAGAACTGGTAAGGTCGAATGGGGTGGAAGGGTTTTTGACACTCCGTAACCCTCTAGGAGTAATATCTAACTCCTCATAGCGTTGTAGACTTTGTAAATTTAAAAATACTGATGTTTCTTTAAACAATAATTTTTCTATTTGTGCATATAAGTCCCGAATTTCAGGTGCAACCATAGTTTCCACTTTCTTACCAATACGTGCAAAAGGATTTTGTTGCCACAATTTACAGTCCTGCTGCCATTTATTATATATCACAGATGCTGCTTCACCACTTTGAACTTCATCTCTCCCTTGTATGGCACCCATATTAGCAGAACCAACTGTACCATTTGAAGCAATAAGAAAACTATCAATCGATTTTTGTGTACTGTCCATAGCAGTCTCTCTAAACATCCTGGGTAATGCTGCAAAGGAGTCGCTGGCCATGAATTCAAAAACCACTCCACACACACGAATAAAATGCACTATACCACAAAAAAAGGACTCCGCAGCAACCCTTGAAGAGTTTAATCCACTTGAAATTCAATGAATTCACAGATACAAAATGCACATATGCTTGTCTCCTTATCTCTAGCGCCTCGGCAAAATCGCCTTTACAGAGTAAAAGATTCCTTACACTACATTCACATCACTTTATATAATATACTTGAGAACACTCCCATAATCAAATGCAATTAATTGTTCAATTAAGACAAGTACTAAAAATTAAAAACACAGAACTATAAAAAACTGCTATTTTTTTACTAAAATTACAACTATTAAAGCAAACTTTTCCATGAACAATCATAATTCAGTCCATTTGGTTTGAGTGTATTAAATTTTAATATGAGATATAGTTCCTTTTTTCTTAATAATTGTTTTATATATTTTTCATTTAAATACTTTATATTTTCAATACTATCCAGCACTGAGACCCTCAGGCCCTCCTTTTTTCCTTCATGATGACTATGAAAATGAGCAGCCAGAGGACTAGTTTCCTTGTTATTTGTAATATCCCTGACATGCTCTTTAATTCTACACGCTAATGTTCTTTTAGTTTCTCCCACATAAAACTTCTTACATGGGCATTCAATTCCATAAACAACTGCTACTGAATTGCAGTTATATGTTCCCCTTATAGTAAAGGGAATGCCATTGATTCTATCAAATTGTTGTACAATAAACCTACAAATGGTACACTTACCACATCTTTTGGTTCCCTGATGATTAACTTGTGTATACATTGGCATATTTAACATTTTAAACCGGCTATGTACCAAAAAATCCTGTATACTTCTGCCCCTTTTATAAGAAAAACTAATATGTTTTCCAGATAAATAATCCACTTCCCTTTTAAGTAAATTCCAACTACATATCACATGTTCTTTAACATAATCTGTTAATATAGAGAAAGTAGACACAAAATACATAACATCTTTAAACTCACTGGGTATATTCCATATTCCCCCATTTTGTTTCAGCTACAAATGTTTTTTTAGAAAATATTTCAAAGTTCCTGCATATGTATTTAATGCCAGTTGTCTGTAAGCTACCTTCTTATATTAAGGACGTATTTGACCTTGTGACTAAAGTCAAGGATATATACTGGCAAGACAATATGTATTTTATTGTAATTGATGTGGTTAGTTTGTACACTAACATAAAGCATGATGATGGAATGGCAGCTATTAAGCATTTTATGGGGGACACGGATGCAGTCAAATATATATTAGAATTGTTAGGTATATGTTTAAACAACAATATATTTGAATTTAATGGATCCATATACAAGCAGAAACAGGGCACAGCGATGGGGGCGGCCTTTGCCCCCAGCTATGCAAATATATTTATGGGGTATTTCGAGAATAAATATATATATACTAACCCTTTCTTTAAAAAACATGTGTATAGATATTATCGCTTTATTGATGATTTGTTGTTCATCTGTAAAGGTGGACAAAAAGATGTGCAAAAGTTTTTGAAGGAGATACAGGTTAATACTATGGGCATCAAATCTGATGGATTGCAAAATGGGCAGATAGTGCAATATTTGGATGTTTCACTAGTAGGACATAATGAAAAATTGTTACAATATCAAATTCACAGAAAATTTCAAGGAGCTGGTTCTGTGTTGCATGGTACTAGCCATCATCCAGCACATACCATTAAAGCAATTCCATATACAGAATTTAATAGGGTTAACAGATTGTGCAGTAACCCTATTATTAAAGAAGAGGAATATACACGAAGTTACAACAAATTTAAACTGAGAGGGTATGAGGAATATAACCTTAAGGAAAGTTTGAAAAGGGTTAAAAATCAAGGTAAACATACAAAAGGGGGAATATGGAATATACCCAGTGAGTTTAAAGATGTTATGTATTTTGTGTCTACTTTCTCTATATTAACAGATTATGTTAAAGAACATGTGATATGTAGTTGGAATTTACTTAAAAGGGAAGTGGATTATTTATCTGGAAAACATATTAGTTTTTCTTATAAAAGGGGCAGAAGTATACAGGATTTTTTGGTACATAGCCGGTTTAAAATGTTAAATATGCCAATGTATACACAAGTTAATCATCAGGGAACCAAAAGATGTGGTAAGTGTACCATTTGTAGGTTTATTGTACAACAATTTGATAGAATCAATGGCATTCCCTTTACTATAAGGGGAACATATAACTGCAATTCAGTAGCAGTTGTTTATGGAATTGAATGCCCATGTAAGAAGTTTTATGTGGGAGAAACTAAAAGAACATTAGCGTGTAGAATTAAAGAGCATGTCAGGGATATTACAAATAACAAGGAAACTAGTCCTCTGGCTGCTCATTTTCATAGTCATCATGAAGGAAAAAAGGAGGGCCTGAGGGTCTCAGTGCTGGATAGTATTGAAAATATAAAGTATTTAAATGAAAAATATATAAAACAATTATTAAGAAAAAAAGAACTATATCTCATATTAAAATTTAATACACTCAAACCAAATGGACTGAATTATGATTGTTCATGGAAAAGTTTGCTTTAATAGTTGTAGTTTTAGTAAAAAAATAGCAGTTTTTTATAGTTCTGTGTTTTTAATTTTTAGTACTTGTCTTAATTGAACAATTAATTGCATTTGATTATGGGAGTGTTCTCAAGTATATTATATAAAGTGATGTGAATGTAGTGTAAGGAATCTTTTACTCTGTAAAGGCGATTTTGCCGAGGCGCTAGAGATAAGGAGACAAGCATATGTGCATTTTGTATCTGTGAATTCATTGAATTTCAAGTGGATTAAACTCTTCGAGGGTTGCTGCGGAGTCCTTTTTTTTGTGGTACAGTGCATTTTATTCGTGTGTGTGGAGTGGTTTTTGAACACTTCTTATGCTTGTTGGAATGGGTCATTTTCCGACTGCACAAGGAGCACCTTTTAAACCCAGTGGGTTTCTCAGACATCATACACAGATGCACACACCAAACATCCATCATCCACACACTGCACAGCAAAAAAAGGGGGAGGGGGGACAAGCAGAAAAAAAGAAAGGGCTAAAGAAGAAAACTATCCAAGGGACCCAGGAGAAAGAAGGGCAGAAACCCAGGAAAGGGACTGAAAAATCATTTAAAACACTGCTGAGAGGGGAGGGAACTAACCAGAAGAAAGACCTGCAGGAAGTATGTCCACATGAAACTGGGCAAATGAGATTTGAGGGTTGTGGGTAGCAAGGGTTCTTGCGAAGGGGAGGAGCTTGAGCTCAGGAGCTGTCCTCTTAGTTGGCGGATCGGATCCGGCGTTGGATCCTAGACCCATCCATGATCAATAATGATATAGATAGCATTGGATCCATCTCTTGACTGGATGTCCTCTTGCATTCTACCTATCCCTCTCAAATCCTCTCTAGAAAATCACAATCTGCATACCTGCAAATGTGACAGAAAGTACAGTTTTGTACCTACCATAAATGTAGATGTCCGATAGGTATGCATCTGCAGTCATCACATATGGGTTGTCCTGCCTCAGGCAGCCCTTCGGTCGGCCGGATTCCAAAGTCTGGGTCTGGCCTCGGCTGATGTCGCACTTTCCCCGACATCAGAGCGTCTGGGGTATAAAAGCATCAGCCGACGCCATCTTCCTCAGTTTTTCTTGCCCCAGATGCCAGGTGCCCTCTAGGAAGGCTAAATTTGGAGAAATGCAATAAAATTCCAAACATTTGCAAAAAAAAAATATATATATATATATATATATATATATATATATATATATATATATATATATATATATATATACACACAAACAAATACACCATAATAGATCCCCCAGCTAGCTAATAGAGGGGTAAGCACCCTAGGAATACCACAGAGGGGAAGGAGGGAGGGTAAACCTGACTGCAGATGCATACCTATCGGACATCTACATTTATGGTAGGTACAAAACTGTACTATGTCCTTCAAGGATGCATCTGCAGTCATCACATATGGGTAGAATACCATAGCCAATCTGGGGGTGGAGGAACTAAGTAAAGGATGGTGTAGTTAATATACCCTGCAGGACTGCCGTAGCAAAGCCTGCTCTGGATCTGGAGTATAAAGGTAAATTGTAATGCTTGGCAAATGTATGCACGGAGCTCCATGTAGCAGCTTCTAAAATGTCCTTGGTAGCCACCCCTCTTAGGAAGGCTGTGGTGGTGGCTGTGGCTCTCGCGGAATGAGGTCTAATGTTTGCTAGCACAGTTTTTCCATGAAAGGAGTAACAAAAACGAATGCAATTTCTTATCCATTTTGAAACTGTCTGTTTGGAAATCGCTTTTCCCTGTGCCCCAGCAGCATATGCTACAAACAACTGGTCAGTCTTTCTGTAACTTTTAGTTCTGTCCAAGTAGTAGCGCAATTGTCTGTGTATGTCCAGGGTGTGCAGAAGTCTCTCCCCTTTATTTTGTGGTTTTGGGAAGAATGTAGGCAAGTGAATTGCTTGGTTCAAGGATACCCTGGATACCACCTTTGGCATAAATGTAGGATTGGTTCTCAAAGAAACTCTGTCTTGATGAAAGATAAGAAATGGCTGCACTGGCATTAAAGCTTGTAACTCAGATACTCTTCTTGCTGAGGTTATGGCCAGAAGGAATGCAGTTTTCCAAGACAGAAACTGTAGATCCGCCGATGCTGCTGGTTCAAAGGGAGGAAGTGTTAGTTTTCCAAACACAAAGTTAAGGTCCCAAGTAGGTAGAGGTGGTTTCCTTGGAGGATTGATGTTTTTGATTCCTCTTAGAAACTGTCTTAGGAGAGGATGCGAGAAGACAGGTGGATTAACATTGTATTCTGCTGAAATTGCTGAGGCATGTATCTTAATGGAAGAGTAAGACAGGCCATTGTGGAACAATTCTGCCAAATATTCCAGTATATGTGCCATGTTCATCACTGTCACATCTAGGCCTTTTGTTGTGTTCCAAGTGTGAAATCTTTTCCATTTTGCTGAATATGCCTTCCTTGTGGAAGGCGGGCGAGCTTCCATAATAATATCCTTCACTCTCTGGGATAGGCTATCCTGAGGAGGAGTCATGGTATTCTCCAGGCAGTTAGTTGCAAGGTTTTCAGGTTGGAATGCAGAGTCTTGAAATTGTGCTGCGTCAGTAGAAGTGGCCATAGGGGGAGAGGCCACGGTTTCGTCTGTGACATGCTCTTTAACAGTGGGTACCAGTGCTGCCTTGGCCAGTTTGGAGCTATCAGAATCACTCTGGGCTGCTCTGCCCGGATCTTCAGTAAAACCTTGGTCATTAATGGGAGAGGTGGGAAAGCATAGACTGTTAGAGCTTTCCAGCTGAAAGAGAGAGCGTCCACTTTCCATGCTTGTGGGTGGTATGTCCTTGAGCAGAATGTCTTCAGTTGATGATTGTGGGGGGAAGCGAACAGATCTATTTCCGGCCTTCCCCATGATTGTGTTATGAGTAAGAAGATGTCTGGGTGCAGCATCCATTCGTGTGCATCCATGGTAGTTCTGCTTAAGCTGTCTGCCAGTATACTGTCTTTCCCTGGCATGAACTGGGACTGCAGCTGTATATTGAGTTTCAAGGAAAGTTCCCATAGATTCATTGCCAGTCCGCATAGAGGGTAGGAATGGGTGCCTCCTTGCTTGTTTATGTACCACATAACAGTGGTGTTGTCTGTCCTTATGAGCAGGTGGCCTTGATGAAGGAAAGGTTTGAAGGCCTCGATTGCGTGTATCACTGCCAGCATTTCCTTTTGGTTTATGTGCATGCGCAGCTCTCTTTGTGACCATAGCCCTTGGATACATCTGCCCTCCATGTGTGCTCCCCAACCTTGGTCTGAGGCGTCCGTGGTGATGGTTTGGTTGGCTCTTGGTTTGCTGAAGGGCAACCCGCTGTTCGACTGGCAGGCTTGAGCCCACCACAGAAATTCCTTTTGAAGGCATGGAATGAGTGGGATCAAAGTTTCTAAGCTGTGACTGTGCTGAGACCATACACTCCTTAGGTACCATTGTAATTTTCTCATATGTAGCCTTGCTTGTGGAATCAGAAGAATGCAAGATGCCATGTAACCCAGGGCCTGCAGGATTCTCCTTGCAGTCAGCTGAGTTTGACTTGTCAGATTCTTGAAGTAATCCGGTAGTTGTTTTTGCTTTTCTTCTGTGAGAAAGGCCATTTGGGTGGTTGTGTCTAGATCCGCACCCAGAAAGGTTATTCTTTGGGATGGAACAAGTCTTGATTTTTGGATGTTGACTGTATATCCCAAGGCCTGTAGTAGTGGATGGCATAGTCCAAGTCCTTTAACAAAATTTTCTTGTTGTCCGCTTGTATAAGGCAGTCGTCCAGATATGGGTAGATTTGAATCCCCTGAAGTCTGCAGTGTGCAATTACTGATGCCAGGCATTTTGTGAATACTCTGGGTGCAGTAGATAAGCCAAAGGTCAATGCTGAGAATTGATAATGCTCTGACCCTGCAAGAAATCTGAGGTGTCTTCTGCAACTTTGTCGAATAGGGACATGCAGGTATGCCTCCTTGAGGTCTAGAGTCACCAGCCAAGACCCCTTGCCCAGCATGGGAAGGAGTTGCTGTAGAGTCAGCATTTTGAATTTTGGCACAATGAGGTAAGTATTCAGTGTGGACAAGTCGAGAATAGGCCTCCATTGATTTTCTTTTCTTGGAACAAGGAATAATCTGGAGTAAAATCCTTGGCCTTGTTCTGAAAGAGGTACCTTTTCTATGGCTTTCATTTGTATTAATTTGGTAATTTGCTTCAAAGCCTCTGCCCTCTGATTTGGTGGCAGGTCTGGCATTCCTTTTCTTTTTGGCAATGTGTGGAAATGGAACCTGTATCCTTTGTCTATTATCTGCAGTGTCCATGTGTCCCTTGTAATGCTGTGCCAATTTTTTGAGAATAAAGAAAGCTTTCCGCCCAAAGGTGCTTCTAATTGAGCCCTGGTCAGTGGAGTCAAAATAAAGTCATTGAGTCTGTCCTGGTGTAGCAGTTGTGGTTCCTGCACTACCTCTCTGGTTGGGAGGCTGCCACTGACGGCCTCTGTAGGAGCCTCTAGCTTGCCCTCTACCTCTGGCATGCTTATTCCTGCCTCTCTGAGATCTGTCTGAGTCCGGAAAGGACCAATTCTTAGTAGGCCAATTTCTGCTGAATCTCGGTGGTTGGACTTGCAGAAAGTCTTTGACTGTTTGCACAGATTTTGCCTTTTCTTCAAATTTCTTTAAGACCTCTTGAGCCATGGAACAAAATAATTTTTGCTTTTCCATAGGAGCATCCAAAAGCTTAGCTTTAACATGGTCTGGTAAAGATTGTTCCTTCAGCCAGGCATGCCTACGTATAACTGCACCTGTCATAGCTGACCTACATGAAGCTTCCAATGCATCATAACCACACTGCAAGAAATGGTTACTAACCTGCTGGGAGTTATGCACCAGATCCTGAAGGGATTTGCGATCAAGGGGTTCAGAAGAGGACAGTTTCTTATGCAATTCATCTAACAAATACTCTTGGTACTGTATCATATGAAATTGACAATTCAATGCTCTCATGGAAAGAGTTGCAGAAGTATACACTTTCTTACCCCATCTCTCTAAAGATCTGGACTCCCTTTCAGAGGGTAGAGGATTTTTAGCAGTGGCAGCTGCAACCCCCTTTGGGCCCTGAGAAATAGTTTCTGGATCAGCAGAGTGGGCCTTGTACAGGTGTAGATGTGAATCCGGGACCCTGTAGTACCTATCATGTTTGGCAGGTGCTGGAGGGAGAGAGTCAGGGGCTGTACTAGCATCAGAGTACACATCATCAATAACATTCAAAACAGGAGGTATAGCTAAAGGCCTATGCTGAGGTAAATGTAAAAAGGTCCTTAATCTCTTTCTAGAATCAGAGAATTCCTGACCCTGCCATTGAAAATGTTCTCTCATAGAGTGTAGTGTCTCTCCAAAGGAAAACTCTTCAGGAGGGGAGGCTGAGGGAATAGATTCTTCAGCATCAGAATCCTCGTACACCGAATAAGCCTCCTCCTGGGGGTCTGACAGAGCAGAGCCATCAGTGGACTCATCTGAGGAGTGTTGGTCAGAGGGCTCAACCCTGGGCCTTTTGTCTGGAGGTGGTTGAGAGCCCCTGTCCGGATGAGGTTGAGAACCTCTAATTAATGAGATAAGATCCTCTGCAAGGCTAAGAATCTGTGAGCCAGTAGAAGGTCTCTGAGAGGAAACCTTGGGAGGCAAAGCTTTAGTAAGTTTAGCAGCTTTAGCCCTGGAAAAAGCCTTAATGGACATGTATGCAGGGGGTCTGGCTGCACCACGTGCAGGAGTAGACTTGTCTAAAGGAATGGTGTCGGAAGGTTCCTGGACACCGGTTTCAATAGATAATTCAATAACCGACTCGGCCGGGGCCTCCAGGGCCGAGGTAGTCGGTTGTGCTGTTACGGTAACAGGAAGTACCAAGGACTCGGTAGGCCTGACCGTGGTTTCAGCCGAAACTGTGGCCCGCGTGTGTCGGTCCTTGTCCTTCCGTTTTTTAACTAAATGGGAAGTCGGAGTCTCCGACGGCATCTTGTAAGCAAAACTAGCCCCAAAGAATTCCTCTGCAAACTCCGACCGACGTCTAAGAGTTCGTCGGTTGAAGGAAGCACAGGCTGAACAGTCCGAGACGTCGTGGTCTGGGCCTAGGCAAGGGAGGCAGTAAGAGTGGAAATCCTTATGAGGTATTTGTTTCCCACAAGTTAAACAATTATTAACTTTATCTGACATCAGCTGAGACAAGAAAGAGTCCCCAACGGGGTACTTAGCTTTTTCGAAGTCTTCGGTAGCTGAATCACAGGAGCTGGCCGACCGGCACTTGCGAACTGCTTCTGCTTCGGGCACCACGCGGCAAGAAAGACTGGGAAAGATGGCATCGGCTGATGCTTTTATACCTCAGATGCTCTGATGTCGGGGAAAGTGCGACATCAGCCGAGGCCAGACCCAGACTTTGGAATCCGGCCGACCGAAGGGCTGCCTGAGGCAGGACAACCCATATGTGATGATTGCAGATGCATCCTTGAAGGACATCCACATTAACCCATTTTGCTTGACCTTCTCCGAAACTGGGGCTCCTTTGGCTTCTGCACTGATGTCCTCATTTCATCATCCATCCCAGTGTGTGTATCCTACCACCCATCTCAGCTACTTCATCTTCATCACCTCAAACTTCCTCAACTGCTCTGCCTTCACTGCCCATGTTTATACAAAATACAGAAGCATGGGTTGAATCACTGCTTTCCACATTTTACTCTTCATCTTTTTTGGTATTCTTCTGTCATACATGACTCCTGACAATTTGTATCAGTTACTAAAGCCCCTTTGATTCTAGCCTAGACCTCTCTTCTCCTCATTCCCACCTCCTCAACACCTGAAGCTATCAACCTGTTCCACCATTTTCCCTCCTATATCAGTGTTCAGCTTCTTCTGACTTGCTGCCATGGCAACTATGTAGTCTGTACTCAGTTTCATCCTATATACATTTAGTTTTGCATTCCCACTGCCCATTCATTTACTGGAGTTCATCTTCTGGGCCTGCAAGTAGTGCAACACTGCCTGCACACTGCAGCTGTGTTAATTTGTCCCCTCTGACTTGTTTGCTGATGTAGTCCATCATCAGTATGAGCACCAATGGGCTCAGAACTGTTGCCTGATGCACACACTCTCCCACTGAGAACCAGTATGAGACCAAACACTTGTGTCATGGGTTCCTCGTACATAGCCTGCAACAACTCTACCAATGTTTCTAGGACTCTGAACCATCACAGGATTGCCCAAATCAACTTTCCTGGGACATTACCATATGCTTTCTTCAGGTCTAGGAATGCCTATTTGGACTCTTTCCTCATCTCCAACTTGTTTTCTACTGTCTGTCTCACTATAAACAATGGGTAAGTTGTAAAATGCATCCCAATTTGAATCTAAATCGCTCAACATCAGTCTTACTTCCTATTACTCTGCATATTCTTTTCAGCAATTTACCTCCCTAGAACCTTCACACAGTATGACAGGACTCTGCTACCTCTACACTGCCCACAGATGTGAATGTCCATCTTCGTTCTTGTAGACTGGCACTAGAGTACTTACTCGCCAGTCATCTGGGATATGCCTTTCGCTCCATACTATGATGAGTACCCTCAGAAGCCACTGTAATGAGTACCCTCAGAGGCCACCTTTCACCTAATGCACCCAACAACTTAAACATATCTGCCATGACGTCATCTGAGCCTGCTAATTTTCTTGACTTCACTTTCCTCAGTCACCCAGTTGACAAGTGCAATAAATACACAGATATACATGCAACTGTCATTTAGGTGATTGTGGACACAGCTGATCAAAAGTTGTCAGCTGTGGCCTGATCCTTCGAATGGAATTTTCACTGAAAGCTGGATGGCTTTTTTTCTATAATGTTGTCTGGCTTTTTGTGTGCAGGATCACATTACAGTGGTGTAAGTCGCACTTGCCCATAATAGTAGAAGTTTGAATCTTTCACTGCTGCATTATCCTATGGAGTTGTATCCTGCAAAGGATACAGAGTCTGGACAGTTTCCAAAAGCTTTCATCCCTCACACACTGCCACTCTAGCTGCCTATAGGCTAAACCCTTTCTGGAGGGAGCTATGTAAAAGCCAGAGTGACTAAAAATCTTCAGGACTTTCTTTTAACTAAACAAAAACAAAAACAAAACAAAACAAAAAATGGGGAACTCATACTGAACAAACCAAGGTATAAATAAAATCTAATATTGTATCACAGAAGAACTATAATCAAGAAGAGGGATGGTGGATGGCTGGGGCTACTAATGCAGAGAACAATATGAACATATGCTATTATGGACAAGTTCAGCTTACACAAATTTACTGTCCAGGTAAAGCCTACTCTAGACCTGGAGAAGGAATTAAGTTTACAGTGTTTTACGGATGCATGGCTGGAGGACCAAGATGCTGCCTCTAAACTGCTTCTATAGTTCAGCCCTTTTCAGTATGCTATTGTAGAAGCTAAGGCTCTAGTAAAATGTGTCTTAACACTGCCTGGAATGGATTTTCCATGATGACAACACAACAGCAGAAAACAACCACCTGGAAATAGTCTGTTTAGACATGGGTTGACCTTTCTTAGTCATAGAATAGGAAATAAACAGCTGGTTAGCCTTCCTAAAGGACTTAGTTCTATCAAGACATACCCAAGTTGCCTACAAACATACCAGGTGTGCAGAATCACTTTCATAAACAGTGTGCCAATGAAGCTGTAAAACCACTCTTGATGAGGTAACAAACCAGTAACACATACATAAATATTACTATACTAGTAATGAAGACGAAAAGGTTTTTGCGAAAACTAACAAATCACTCCATTTCTTATTGAAGTCTTGCTGTCTAAAACACCAAGACTTAACTAATGCATAAAATATAAATATAAATCTAGGTGTATATTTACACAAATGAGTAAGGAAATAAGAGGTAATTACATCCAATTATGTTGGCCTGATGCGGTTTCATAAAGGTTTCAACAGTTTCACTTACAACCATCTATCACTTTAGATCATTTTTCCTTATTTGAAAAAATGGTTTATATTTATCCTAAGTAAACATTTGAATATAGCTGTTTCATTGCTAGAACTTACATTATACAATACAAACTGAAATCCAGAGGTACATTTTAATGGTTCCAACATAAAGGGAGACAGAATAGATAGAATTATGTTATACTTAATAAGAAAAGTATATTTAAAATAGAATGTTATGCTTAAAAAAATGTCTATTTTATCCTGACTTGCATCCTATTATTCATGCCTTTGAAAAGGCATATGAGGAGGATATATATATATATATATATATATATATATATATATATATATATATATATATATATATATATATATATATATATATATACGATAGCAAAAAAAAAAAAAAATCACAGGAGAAAAGCTGTTACTAGGTTCCAGCATGAAGGACAACTCAGTACTTGTCATGAAACCTGACAAAGAGGGCTTGTATTGTCATCTTTGATGCTGACTGTTCCAGTGTCATGTTCAATATTTTGCATGATAAGGACACTTGCATACTAGTGTCATGGATTCAAGTTCATATTGCATACATGAAAACGGATCTATAACTTGAAGACTACCTGATGGACAGGATAATTACTACTGGTTATATAACTTCATAAACAACCCTAATCTGGTGATCCCTACAATTTTGGGGATCCCAAAAGTACATAAAACACAATGAAAAAAGAAGTTATGTCCTTACCATAACGTTCCATGTGGAGTGTTTATCTCGCCTTTGTTCTTACAAATGGGTGTCGAGTCGGCCGCTTAGCAAAGCTCTGCATCTAGGAGAAGCTCGAGACCAACCTACCTCCCACAATTCCCTCTGCCTCTACCTCAGATCTAGTTTGCAAAACAAGACCAGATCCAGCAATAACAAAGGTAATCAAGCATAAAAGGGATACATAAGTATACATAAGGAGCAGTAACTAGCTCAAGCCAATAGGAACTACAGAGAGACCACTAGTGGGAGACAAACAGACCAGACTTCTAAATCCATACGTTCTTCCAGACCTGAGGGTGGGAGGGTGGGGATGTAAGAACAAAGGCGAGATGAACACTCCACATGGAACGTTATGGTAAGGACATAACTTCTTTATGTGAGAGTGTTCAATCTCGCCGTTTGTTCTTACAAATGGGTAGCGTCCCTAGCTCCGTTACCCTGAGTGACTCACGGAAGAACGTTCCTGAGCACAGTGGAACCAAAAGATGCTCTATCCCTGGAAGTCTTATCAACTTTATAATGAGTGATGAATGTATGCGGTTTAGACCAAGTGGCGGCTGCACAAATAGTGTCCAATGGCAGACGAGCCGCATGAGCCAGAGATGTGGAAACTGACCTAGTAGAATGTCCCTTTGGTTTGGTGGGCAAAATCTGGTTTGAAGCAGAATACACGAAGGTTATACAATCAGTTAGCCATTTAGAAAGTGTGCGCTTCGTCACTGCCATGCCCTTTTTGTTGTCCGCAAAGGCTATAAAGAGTTGGTCCGCTTTCCTATGGTCCTTAGTTCTATCCAGGTAGAATCTGAGTTGTCTATGAACATCCAATTTGTGTAACATATATTCCAGCTTGTTGGAGTGGTTCTTGAAAAATGTAGGAAGCTCAATGGACTGATTAATGTTGGCAACCGAACAAACCTTAGGGAGAAAGGAAGGGTTGGTGCGTAATGATACCCTGTCATGGTGAAAAATTAAATATGGCTGCTTGATGGAAAGTGCCTGAAGTTCTGATACTCGTCTGGCTGAAGTGATAGCTACTAGGAAAAGAGTCTTCCAGGACAAGAACTTTAAGGAACAGGAAGAAGCTGGTTCAAAGGGTGGTAAAATTAACTGGGATAAGAGTAAATTTAGATTCCAAGGAGCTGTAGGTAACCTAACTGCTGGTCTGAGATGAAAGGACCCTTTCATGAAGGCTTTACAAAGCCTATGAGCCATAATGGGAGCTCCGTTTTCTCCTATGTGAAAGTTGGAAATAGCGGCCAACTGAACTTTTAAAGTGGCAGTAGAGGCTCCTTGGTGAAACAGAATGGACAGGAATTCCAAAATCTTGTTTAGGGGGGCTACTAAAGGATCCAAATGCTGTGTAGTCACCCAGTGGACGAAACATTTCCATTTACTGGTATAGATTTTAGTAGTGGAAGCCTTATGGGAGGCGAGCAGAATGTTCTGGACCGCCGGAGAGAGAAGATCAGACCTGGCTAAGTAGGGAAGCGAAGCAGCCAGGCTGCTAACTTGAGGGATAGGAGCGACGGGTGAGGAGTTCCTGACGAATGAGTCAGCAGATCTGGCACTGGGTCCAGAATCCAGGGCTCCTGCATTTGGTGGGCTTGAAGAAAGGGGAACCAAATTTGTCGAGGCCAGAATGGGGCAATGAGAATTATAGTCCTCTCCTGGTCCTTGGCTTTCTGAAGAAATTTCGGGATCAGTGGTATAGGAGGGAAAGCATACAGGAGACCCGGGGACCAATCGTGAATCAGAGCGTCCCTGGGGACATCCCCTGGAGGGGGTAAAAGGGCAAAGTAGCTTCTGCATTTGGTGTTCATTGGAGACGCAAACAGATCGCAGCAAGGCTGGCCCCATTTGCGGAAAATCCTTTCCGCCACTTTCTGATTGAGGGACCACTTGTGAGGTAACAGGATGGCTCTGCTCAACCTGTCCGCTATGACGTTGGATAACCCCGGGATGTGCGTTGCTATTAGAAAGCGACCCGTGGACTCTGCCCATTGCCAAATTCTCATGGCCTCTCTGCACAACTGGTAAGACCTGGTTCCTCCCTGTTTATGTACCAGACTACGGACATGTTGTCCGTCTGTACTGCAATAGTCCCTAGAGGTAGAAGGGGGGAGAAGTGTTGCAATGCTAGAAACACTGTCCTCATCTCTAGAACATTTATGTGCAGGTTGTAGTCTAAGCTGGACCATTTGCCTTGGACTGTCTTTCCCTGAAAGATGCCGCCCCACCCTATCAGGGAAGCGTCCGTGGTCACCGTGGCCGTTGGGTTGGGTAACACAAACTGTCGGCTGCTGATGAGGTTGTGATCCTGTAACCACCAAGACAGGTGTGCTTTGCAGGAATCTGTTATGTGAATCTCGTGTGTCAGCGGTAACTGCTGGAACGACCACTGTGTGAATAGCAGCCATTGGAGAATTCTCATGTGTAGCCTCCCCATGGGAACTTCAATGAGGGAAGCTGACATGAGCCCTAAGACTTTCAGGACTAGTTTGGCTGGGGACTTCTTGGATAATAGTAGGAGAGATATGTGTTGTTGTAGGGAAGCTATTCTTGCGGAGGGTAGTTTTACTAGCAAAGAACGGGTATCTAGATCTGCGCCTATAAATGAAATATGCTGTGAGGGCTGTAATGCAGATTTTTCGAAATCCCTAGCTGAGCACAAAGGCTGATTGTGTAGTCCCTGGCCTGTATCAGTTGACGCACGGTGGTGGCAGTAAGGAGCCAGTCGTCCAGATATGGAAACACCCGGAATCTTAGGCGTCTCAAGTGAGACGCTACCACTGCCATGCATTTGGTGAAAACCCTGGGGGCTGAGGTTAGACCAAAGGGCAGGGCCCAAAACTGAAAGTGGCTGGCTCCCAGCTGGAAGCGCAGATGATCTCTGGACACTCTGGCCATTTTGATGTGGTAGTAGGCATCCCTGAGATCTATTGAGCACATCCAGTCATCCTTCTGTAAAAACGGAAGGATCGATTGAAGCGTGACCATCCGGAACTTTTCTTTCTTCGCAAATGTGAGAGTGCTTAGGTCCAGAATTGGCCTCCAGTCCCCTGTCTTTTTTGGAACTAAAAAGAACCTTGAGTAAGTTCCGGATCCTCTTTGGTCCGCCGGGACTGGTTGGATGACTCTTTTTTTCTAGCAGCTTTGAGATTTCTATAGCCGCAGGTTTTCGCAGATGGGGTGGTACATTTGGGAATCTTTTTTGTGGTAATGGGGGAAATACAAAGGGAATTTTGTAACCTCTGGTAATAATGCTTTTTACCCAATTGTCTGAAGTAAGGCTTTGCCAGGCCTGAGGGTATAAAGCTAAGCAACCCCCGACTGTCTCCAGATTAGGACAGTCGGGCCTTCTCTCAGAAGTGCTGGAAAGGCTTCCCAGGGATAGTATCCCTGTCACCTTGGTTCTGCGGACCCCCTCTGCCACCAGGGCGGCGTCTTCCATTTCTGCCCCCTCCTCTGCCTCTGGGGGGGGCATCACCCTGTGTGCCTGGGAAAGAACCCTGGGGTTTACGAAACCACATCTTTCCACCTCGTTGCCCTTTGGGGTACGGTCTGGATGGGGTGGAAAAACGGACTCCGACAGCAGACAGAGTCTTTCCTTCCTGCTCACACCGGGTTAGGGTCTCCTTTACTTTGGGGCCAAAAAGAGTGGCACCATCAAAAGGGGCGTTAGTAAAGGAAGACTTGAAGGCTTCCGCAAAGGAGCACAGCCGCATCCAGGATTGTCTACGAAGAGCAATCGCTGAAGCTGCAGCCCTACTCGACCCTTCGGCCGCATATGAGATGAGCCTCATGGACGAGTTCACAATAGATGTAAGGGTATTGAGCTGTGCTGTAACTTTGTCCGAGACAGCAGCATCTGTATTACCCTGGAGGGTATCTCCCAACTCCTTGACTAGATCCCTCTGTAATCGCGTGAAATGTGTCAAATAGTTCAGCGATCGCATGGAAAAAGTCGCTAAACTGAAGATGCGCTTCCCATATCTGTCCATGGTTCTAGAGTCTCTGTTAGGAGGATGAACAGACGAGGAAGATTCGGATATCTCCTTTTTAGTGGCTCCGGCCACCACCATAGCGTCCACTGGAACCCCCTTAGTAAGGTATGACTTGTCCTGAGGGGCAGTTATGTATTTATTAGGCTTCCTGGGAACTGACTCCACTGTGTCAGGTGTCTCCCACGCCCTTCGAGCAATTAACTCCATTAACTCGTCGAAGGGCGGAGTAACCCATGAGGTGGAAGGTCGAGCACCAAATGCCTTCAGCAGAACCGACTCATCCTCAGAAGGGGGTAGGGCTTGCCAATCACCTCTCTGCTTAAGGATCTCCAGGATGTCTGCGAAGGAGACATCCTCTGAGGTTGATTTTGGGGACCCTTCTGACTCATCTAAGTCAGTATCCGATGTCAAGGATTCTTGTGGAGAATGTAAGTGCCTCCTCTTGCACAACTTTTTCCTCGGGACGTCATCCGGTGGGGCTTCCGGTGAGGTCTCCGAGGAAGAAGGGGCTCCCTCTGCGAGTGGCTGAGACACTGGTGCTCCACGCTTATGGATAGCCGTGGGTGCAGAAGTAGATAACGGACCTTTAGGGAAGAGAGAAGTTGCTTCCAATGACGTGGTTGTCTGAGAAGACAATACCTTCCTCATGAGGTCGAAGGCCCCCGGACCCCGGCCCGAGGAGCCCTCCGGTTCCAAAGAACGCGGAAGCGTCCCCGACACGGAGGCCAAGGGCATCGACCCTGAGGACGGAGCCGAAGTGATCCGTGCCGAAGCACCGAGAGGGAGAGTCGGCACCGAAAGGTCGGTTTGACTCTCGGTCCCGGAGCCAAGAAGAGATCGTCGGCTCTGTGAGTCCGCTATCGGTTCCGACGGAGTCGAAGTCAACGGTGCCGGCTGAGGAAGGGACGGTACCAGCACCAAGGGCTCCACTATCATCAGATCAACGTCTCCCGGCTCCGACAGCTGTGTAGGCCTCGGAGGAGGATCAGATGGAGATAAGGGAAGGCCTTCGAGTCTCGACACCAATTGGGAGGAGACTGAAATGAGCTTGGACAGGGCTGTATTCTCCATTAACTTCTGCACCACACGATCTACGTCGGTGTCGGAGAGGGGCTTGGAAGAACGGGTCGAAGGAACCGAGGACGGTACCAACCTCAATATAGCAGGAGGTGGAAGCTCCGACACCGGTTCCAAGACTCGAGGCTCGGTTACAGTAAGAAGCTCGACACTCGGCCCCGAAGCCTGTGGAACCGGTGAATGAACTTTAAGCAAAGAACTCGGAGCCGATGACGTGGGCTCCGATGTCTTCGACCCCTTCGAGGACTTAGAAGCCTGGTCCGACTTGTCTAGCGCCTCTAGGAAGGCAGGCTTCAAAAGACCTCTATCAATAAGCTTCCTGCGTCTATCTGTCATGACCCTTCCACTAAAAGAATGACAAATGGAGCAGTCTTCTTGTCGCTGGAGAGGGCCAAGACAGTAGACACAGGAGCTATGGTTGTCAGTGATAGACATCTTTTACCCACACTGACACCTCTTGAATCCAGACTTGGCTTTTTCAGACATATCCTGTAGAAAAAAACTGTACAAGTACCAAATAACACTTTTGTAAGTAATAATCACGCCTCGGGATACTAAATCTAGTAACTAGGAGGGGTAGGCCCTAAGGAAACTAAACTATATATATATATATATATATATATATATATATATATATATATATATATATATATATATAGATATATATATATATATATATATAAATTATATATATTAGTGTAGCCAACAAGGATGATCCACACCCACACACACACACTAAAGTTAAGTTCCCTAAAAAAATCAGAAGATTTCACAAGAAAATATAACAAGAAATTAGCTTATCTTCCCAAAAGTTGGTCAGAGCTCTCAAACTTGATGCGATCGTTGCAGCGGCAAACTAGATCTGAGGTAGAGGCAGAGGGAATTGTGGGAGGTAGGTTGGTCTCGAGCTTCTCCTAGATGCAGACCTTTGCTAAGCGACCGACTCGGAGCCGAGGATCGGCTCCGACACCCATTTGTAAGAACAAACGGCGAGATTGAACACTCTCACATCTAGCATTTAGACCAACTGTTGCAGCTCAGTGATCAAAAATATACTCCCTGGCAGTTTCTTTTGATAAATTTCTTAAACCAATCTTTTCAAAACAAACCCACATGTTGAAAGATTTATGGGACTTTTTAGGGAGATTAAATGAAAATTTGTGGCACAAAAATTTAGGCTTTCTCACTACTGATGTTATTGATTTATTTGTGTGTATACCCATGGAGTAAAGTCTCAGATTGTTTCATGAAGGATTACTGATACATGATTTATTCAGTGAGGGGATCGATTTGATCATGGGAAATAAGAATTGAATATAGAGAGTTAGTATGGCAGATTACGTTAGATGCATCCACCCCCCTCCAGTTTAACTGAGAACATTTCAATTTATCTACTACTTAAAAAAGATATCAGTGGAGGGCAGTGGGAGACATAAATTGAATACAGAGTTATTATGGCAGAGTCCAACCCTAAACTGTTTTAAATGAGAACATTTTAATTTATTCATTACTTAAAATGAGGAAGGCTAAGTTGTGATTGGAAGATTTTATACGTTTTAATATAAAACAATGTTATTTATTGTTCGTAACACTCAGATATATTTCAATAATTATTATTTTGACTTATTTTCATTGTTTATACACTACTTGCTTAGGTCCTTGCTTTGTTCATAGACAAGTGATGTCTGCCTAATTACAATAATTGTTTATTAAATAGTGCCATTATTTAATGTGTTTTATTAATGAGGTTTTAAATAAGGAGGCTTGCTTATTCATTTTATATTCTGAGGAAGTCTTATGGTGTTGGACGAAAGTGCTCAATGTATTTGTACTTTTACTTATTAAATACTTGGATATTTTAAATCCATTGTTGTGATTTGTGGGTTTAGGAACTGAGACTACGTGAACCCATGTTTCCAGCATTGTTTGTTATTACTGGTGATGCTCCAGGTTGCACAGTAACTACATAACTGTTTTGTTCCTTGATCACAGATTTTGTTTCTTTGGTATTGGACAACAATTACATATTTTTTGAAGGAGAAATTTTTAAGCAAACTAAGGTGTCACTATGAGAATAGTTTGTTCCCCAATTTATGCAAATATGGCATTATTATCTTGGGTGAAATTATTTATTTTCAATTCTGAATTCTGTCAGTAGTGCAAATTATATCTTAGATATTTGAATGACGTATTTATTTTATGTAATGGCTTAGAGAAACGTGTTTTTCATTTTATTAATTACTTGCATAATACAGCAAAATTCCCCAAATTTACTTTTAATTTTAATAATAATGTCAACTATCTCCAACATCGGCTTCATCTCTAACAGCTATAAAAAAAAGGGAAGACAGAACCGGAACAACACACCAGGCTTGGTTCAAAAGCAACACAGAGTTGAATAGAAGTTAAATGAAAAGCAGCAACTCTGCAAGTCAGTTCTATACGATGCAGGTACTAGACCTGTTCCCAAAGCAACACAAGTTTGAATGAAAATCTTGAATAACAAGGCAGTCAATCTGCAAATCAGTTGTGAATAGTGTAGGCACAAATACCATAAAAAGGTGTAGTCCCAGCTTAGAAATACAAGCTCCTTCTTCAAATAAACGAAGGTAGATGCGAAGAATTCACCACAAAAAGCTTTAATCCACAGATGTAAAACGCCAACAAATATAAAACACCAAGCGCTTTCGCCTGGACACTTCCAGGCTTTTTCAAGGTTAAAAAACTGTTATGGCCAGTCAGTATTTATACATTTGGTAATCGGCCAATTAAGCTGTTAAATTGTTGGTTAATTCGAACCGTGAAGTTTCGGACTCTTTATTCCCTCCGGGGAACCAGCAACAATCATCATTGCAGCAACAAAGACCGCGTAGAGCGCAGGAGCGAGCGGCGCTGACTAACCCTGGCTTGACCTTCAAGAACAGGCATAGTTTATGAAAAGAAGGAAATTATAACAAACACTGCAATCGAAGGTGTGTGACAGGACAATATGTTTAATTTTAAAAAATGGACTGAACTCCGACCGGAGTTTAATAAAGGTACTTTCCAGCATAATGTTCAGCAACTTGATGTTGATTTTGATTCTTTTAGCAGCAAATTATATGCATATAAAAACTGTCAACTTGAAATTAGTTATTTAAAGGAATGTATTGATGTTAAAAAGAGTGCGAAAGCCCTTAGAGCTTTAAATTCCCTAACAATGCTACTGTTACAGTTAACTGAGTTATTTAATCAGACTGGTTTAGAAATGTTGGATATGATGGTTAAGGATTATCAGCATAAATGCAATGTTTTTTTAGATGAACTTACTATTCTTAATGATAATATTGTGCAACATAAAAATTTTCTTAGACACAAAAAGAAATACGATGAAGTATTTCTTGAGGTAGACCAACATTGTCAGAAGGTCATTGATAGAAAAATTAAAAAGTTAGACAGAGACCTTCTAGAATATAGAGAAGGAGAGCATACCCATTGGGGTTCAAACAGAACCAAGTTATAACTAGTGATGTTGAACATGAAAGTAGAAATGAAGGTCAGAATGTCAGAAACTTGCAAAATTCAGAACCTTTGAGGAGAAGTGAAAGAATAGCACAAAAGAAAACAATAACACCTTACAGGGTTTTCACTATCCCCAGGAGACCAATGGGGAGAATCTGCATATCAACAAGCATGGGGGAGGATATTAGATGTTATTATGGACAACACAATTTTTTTAAACTCTACTCATAACACTAATTGCACTGTGGTTACATCAAATAACTTCAGTATTTACAACTACACTGATTTAGAAATAACCCCAGTATATTTTGAGTTATTCACAAAAGGATTGAATTATGTTCCAGCTAGACCAGCTTATATCCCGAAATTGTTGATAGAACTTAAATTGTTCATTAGAAACCTTAACCTTTCACTATTTTTCAAAGGACAGCCTACTATGAATGATAACATCACTAGGTCTAGTCTTTTTAACCCACCCCTACATCCGAGTTTAAAAATTTTTGAAGAACTAATAGAAAATACTTTGAGATTTAATATATCAAATAGGCAGGACATTTCACCCAACTTCAATAAGAATTTATTAGAAGTTATGAACCAGTTAAAACAACAGAAGATTAGGGTCATGAAACCGGACAAGGGGGGTGGGATGGTCCTTATGACAATTTTGGACTATGACATGGCTATGCATGATATTTTGCAGGACTATAACACTTATGAACAAGCTTCTATTAATGAACTTAATGTTGCTCAAGCGAATATTAAATACATTCTGAAAGACCACTTATTACAAGGGGTATTCAACGAAGAATTGTTTAATTATTTGAATGTTCCACATCCTAAAACCCCGATTTTATTTGGGATACCTAAGGTCCATAAAGGAACTATTCCATTGAAATTCAGGCCAATAATAGCAGGAGCTAATAGCATTACTGAACCCTTAGGTAAATTTGTGGAACACAGGGTTAAGCCATTAATGTCTAAACTTCCTTTTATATGTAAAGATTCCTGGGAATTCCTGGCAAGTATTCCACCTAATATTTGTAACAAGGACGTCTTGATGATTACTATAGATGTAATAGAACTTTTTCCAAACCCATGACATAGGAATAAATTGGTTTTCTGAAGTGTTAGTAAATTCAAGTGGACTAAGTAACAACCAGATTAATTTGTTGACAGAATTCATGGAAATTATTCTTAACAACAATTACATATTTTACAATGGAGAATACTTTAGGCAAAAAAGGGGGGTAGCAATGGGCTCCCCTTGTGCTTCATCCTATGCTAATGTTGTCTTACACAAATGGGAGGTAACTTACATCCACTCTTCTAAATGGAAACAACATATTCTTTTTTATAAACGTTACCTTGACGACATTTGCTTATTATGGGATGGAACTGAAGAACATTTCAAGGAATTCTTCACATACATTAATACTACTACTGATTTTCTTTCATTTACATATGAATTGAGTACAGTTTCACTCCACTATTTAGATATTTTGCTTACAAAAGATAGTAAAGGAGAACACTTTGAGTCCACTGTTTATAGGAAACCTTTATATTCCAACACATTTTTACACTTTGAGAGCTCTCACCCCATTCACACTAAAAGGGGAATTATAAGAAGTCAGTTTATTCGTGCATCGAGGATTTGTAGCACTGTGGAAACTTTTCTAAAGGAAGCAACTACTTTGACTACTATGTTTATAGAAAGAGGCTACCCTATACAGCTAATTAATACCATCAGAGAAGAAGTTACAGAAAAAAGAGACTCCAAGTTTCCACCTTTACTTAGTCAGGGGTTGCTATCCTTCAATAAGAATAGTATAGCCAAGTACGATGCACATAAAAGTTTTAGTTATACTTACACCCAGGATGCTGCATTTATTGAAAAAACTTTACAGGCATTCTGGCCTACGCTCACAATACAGGAGGACATTAAAGATTATATACCTAGTACATTAACCTTCATTAGAAAACGTGATATTAATTTAAAAGGTATGCTTGAACAACACTTTAGTACTAAGAATGTTCTTGGAACTGTGGCCCCTTACAGGAAGAAAGGGACCTTTAAATGTGGTGCTTGCAAACAATGCAAGTACTTATTAAATGCTGAACAAATTTTTATTGAACTGTACCATGAGAGCACAAGGGCACTATAACTGCAATACAATGGGTATAATTTATTTAGGCACATGCACTTTTTGTCATGGTTTTTATATTGGAAAAACCATAAGGTCACTCAGAAAACGAATATATGAGCACACATATGAAATTGAAAAAAGGAAGAATACAAACGCTTTTTTCAAACATTCTCTCATTTGTGATAATATGAATCTAAAATTCTTTGTCTTAGAACAAGTTACCAGTGACCCCAGGGGAGGTGACTGGGAAACTTATTTAGAGACTAGAGAGTTAACCTGGCAAATTAAATTAGATGCTTCAAGAAAACCAGGTATGAATGAGACTATCAGTATAAACAGCATATTAAAAATGAGAAGAAATAAATTATGAATTCATTTTTTAATGCATTACAGATATAAAATTTTTTACAATAAAGTGATTATAGTTATATTTATTTTTATATTTATGAATATAATATTATTTTCCATTTATTTGTTTAAAAAATTTTCTTTTTATATTTATATAAATTAGATTTGGAAGTATTTATCATTATAGTTATTATATTTAATTATTATTTCACTTTATTTTATTATTTTATTATTTTAATCATTTTGTATAAATTAGTATGTCAACTTTTAGAATAAAATTAATTCATGTAGAATAGTTAGTTAATTATGTATTTTGATTTATAATGAATCAAAGAAAGATAATTATATTTTTACATGCTCATGTAGCAATGACTGAAATTTTATGCAGTTATGCATTTTATATTTCTATGTATAATTCTATCAGCACACTTTGCTTAAATGAGGAAAATGTTAGTAACAACGTTTGCACCATTGCACTTTAAGAAGTGATTGTTCCTTTTGAATTAACCAACAATTTAACAGCTTAATTGGCCGATTACCAAATGTATAAATACTGACTGGCCATAACAGTTTTTTAACCTTGAAAAAGCCTGGAAGTGTCAGGCGGCAGCAGTGTTTTGTATTTGTTGGCGTTTTACATCTGTGGATTAAAGCTTTTTGTGGTGAATTCTTCGCATCTACCTTCGTTTATTTGAAGAAGGAGCTTGTATTTCTAAGCTGGGACTACACCTTTTTATGGTATTTGTGCCTACACTATTCACAACTGATTTGCAGATTGACTGCCTTGTTATTCAAGATTTTCATTCAAACTTGTGTTGCTTTGGGAACAGGTCTAGTACCTGCATCGTATAGAACTGACTTGCAGAGTTGCTGCTTTTCATTTAACTTCTATTCAACTCTGTGTTGCTTTTGAACCAAGCCTGGTGTGTTGTTCCGGTTCTGTCTTCCCTGTTCTTATCCGCTTCGTTAGTTTTTTGTTCGCCATGGCGGAAGAACCACCAGCTACGGATCTACTCAACACACCCCTTATTTTAAGGGAGGATAATGATGACACTCCGGTCACTCGTTCGGAGTTTAATCAGGTTCTTGCTCTTCTAACTAATATTAACAAAACCCTATTAGGGCAGTTGAACCGTGAAGTTTCGGACTCTTTATTCCCTCCGGGGAACCAGCAACAATCATCATTGCAGCAACAAAGACCGCGTAGAGCGCAGGAGCAGCGGCAACTAACCCTTGACCCTTCAAGAACAGGCATAGTTTATGAAAAAGAAGGAAATTATAACAACACTGCACGAATGGTGAAGCACGGACAATATGTTTAATTTTAAAAAATGGACTGAACTCCGACCGGAGTTTAATAAAGGTACTTTCCAGCATAATGTTCAGCAACTTGATGTTGATTTTGATTCTTTTAGCAGCAAATTATATGCATATAAAAACTGTCAACTTGAAATTAGTTATTTAAAGGAATGTATTGATGTTAAAAGAGTGCCGAAACGCCTTAGATGCTTTAAATTCCCTAACAATGCTACTGTTGGTTCGACTTTACATACACAGTTAACTGAGTTATTTAATCAGACTGGTTTAGAAATGTTGGATATGATGGTTAAGGATTATCAGCATAAATGCAATGTTTTTTTAGATGAACTTACTATTCTTAATGATAATATTGTGCAACATAAAAATTTTCTTAGACACAAAAAGAAATACGATGAAGTATTTCTTGAGGTAGACCAACATTGTCAGAAGGTCATTGATAGAAAAATTAAAAAGTTAGACAGAGACCTTCTAGAATATAGAGAAGGGAGAGCATACCCATTGGGGTTCAAACAGAACCAAGTTATACGAACTAGTGATGTTGAACATGAAAGTAGAAATGAAGGTCAGAATGTCAGAAACTTGCAAAATTCAGAACCTTTGAGGAGAAGTGAAAGAATAGCACAAAAAGAAAACAATAACACCTTACAGGGTTTTCACTATCCCCAGGGGAGACCAATGGGGAGGAATACGAATGCCCCATATCAACAAGCATGGGGGAGGATGCATTAGATGTTATTATGGACAACACAATTTTTTAAACTCTACTCATAACACTAATTGCACTGTGGTTACATCAAATAACTTCAGTATTTACAACTACACTGATTTAGAAATAATATATTTTGAGTTATTCACAAAAGGATTGAATTATGTTCCAGCTAGACCAGCTTATATCCCGAAATTGTTGATAGAACTTAAATTGTTCATTAGAAACCTTAACCTTTCACTATTTTTCAAAGGACAGCCTACTATGAATGATAACATCACTAGGTCTAGTCTTTTAACCCACCCCTATCCATCCGAAAAAAAAATTTGAAGAACTAATAGAAAATACTTTGAGATTTAATATATCAAATAGGCAGGACATTTCACCCAACTTCAATAAGAATTTATTAGAAGTTATGAACCAGTTAAAACAACAGAAGATTAGGGTCATGAAACGGACAGTGGGATGGTCCTTATGACAATTTTGGACTATGACATGGCTATGCATGATATTTTGCAGGACTATAACACTTATGAACAAGCTTCTATTAATGAACTTAATGTTGCTCATTAAATACATTCTGAAAGACCACTTATTACAAGTATTCAACGAAGAATTGTTTAATTATTTGAATCCACATCCTAAAACCCCGATTTTATTTGGGATACCTAAGGTCCATAAAGGAACTATTCCATTGAAATTCAGGCCAATAATAGCAGGAGCTAATAGCATTACTGAACCCTTAGGTAAATTTGTGGAACACAGGGTTAAGCCATTAATGTCTAAACTTCCTTTTATATGTAAAGATTCCTGGGAATTCCTGGCAAGTATTCCACCTAATATTTGTAACAAGGACGTCTTGATGATTACTATAGATGTAATAGAACTTTTTCCAAGCATACCCCATGACATAGGAATAAATTGGTTTTCTGAAGTGTTAGTAAATTCAAGTGGACTAAGTAACAACCAGATTAATTTGTTGACAGAATTCATGGAAATTATTCTTAACAACAATTACATATTTTACAATGGAGAATACTTTAGGCAAAAAAGGGGGGTAGCAATGGGCTCCCCTTGTGCTTCATCCTATGCTAATGTTGTCTTACACAAATGGGAGGTAACTTACATCCACTCTTCTAAATGGAAACAACATATTCTTTTTTATAAACGTTACCTTGACGACATTTGCTTATTATGGGATGGAACTGAAGAACATTTCAAGGAATTCTTCACATACATTAATACTACTACTGATTTTCTTTCATTTACATATGAATTGAGTACAGTTTCACTCCACTATTTAGATATTTTGCTTACAAAAGATAGTAAAGGAGAACACTTTGAGTCCACTGTTTATAGGAAACCTTTATATTCCAACACATTTTTACACTTTGAGAGCTCTCACCCCATTCACACTAAAAGGGGAATTATAAGAAGTCAGTTTATTTTGTAGCACTGTGGAAACTTTTCTAAAGGAAGCAACTACTTTGACTACTATGTTTATAGAAAGAGGCTACCCTATACAGCTAATTAATACCATCAGAGAAGAAGTTACAGAAAAAAGAGACTCCAAGTTTCCACCTTTACTTAGTCAGGGGTTGCTATCCTTCAATAAGAATAGTATAGCCAAGTACGATGCACATAAAAGTTTTAGTTATACTTACACCCAGGATGCTGCATTTATTGAAAAAACTTTACAGGCATTCTGGCCTACGCTCACAATACAGGAGGACATTAAAGATTATATACCTAGTACATTAACCTTCATTAGAAAACGTGATATTAATTTAAAAGGTATGCTTGAACAACACTTTAGTACTAAGAATGTTCTTGGAACTGTGGCCCCCTACAGGAAGAAAGGGACCTTTAAATGTGGTGCTTGCAAACAATGCAAGTACTTATTAAATGCTGAACAAATTTTTATTCCGGCCAGGAACTGTACCATGAGAGCACAAGGGCACTATAACTGCAATACAATGGGTATAATTTATTTAGGCACATGCACTTTTTGTCACGGTTTTTATATTGGAAAAACCATAAGGTCACTCAGAAAACGAATATATTAGCACACATATGAAATTGAAAAAAGGAAGAATACAAACGCTTTTTTCAAACATTCTCTCATTTGTAATAATATGAATCTAAAATTCTTTGTCTTAGAACAAGGTACCAGTGACCCCAGGGGAGGTGACTGGGAAACTTATTTAGAGACTAGAGAGTTAACCTGGCAAATCAAATTAGATGCTTCAAGAAAACCAGGTATGAATGAGACTATTAGTATAAACAGCATATTAAAAATGAGAAGAAATAAATTATGAATTCATTTTTTAATGCATTATAGATATAAAATTTTTTACAATAAAGTGATTATAGTTATATTTATTTTTATATTTTTATATTTATGAATATAATATTATTTTCCATTTATTTGTTTAAAAAATTTTCTTTTTATATTTATATAAATTAGATTTGGAAGTATTTATCATTATAGTTATTATATTTAATTATTATTTCACTTTATTTTATTATTTTATTATTTTAATCATTTTGTATAAATTAGTATGTCAACTTTTAGAATAAAATTAATTCATGTAGAATAGTTAGTTAATTATGTATTTTGATTTATAATGAATCAAAGAAAGATAATTATATTTTTACATGCTCATGTAGCAATGACTGAAATTTTATGCAGTTATGCATTTTATATTTCTATGTATAATTCTATCAGCACACTTTGCTTAAATGAGGAAAATGTTAGTAACAACGTTTGCACCATTGCACTTTAAGAAGTGATTGTTCCTTTTGAATTAACCAACAATTTAACAGCTTAATTGGCCGATTACCAAATGTATAAATACTGACTGGCCATAACAGTTTTTTAACCTTGAAAAAGCCTGGAAGTGTCCAGGCGAAAGCGCTTGGTGTTTTGTATTTGTTGGCGTTTTACATCTGTGGATTAAAGCTTTTTGTGGTGAATTCTTCGCATCTACCTTCGTTTATTTGAAGAAGGAGCTTGTATTTCTAAGCTGGGACTACACCTTTTTATGGTATTTGTGCCTACACTATTCACAACTGATTTGCAGATTGACTGCCTTGTTATTCAAGATTTTCATTCAAACTTGTGTTGCTTTGGGAACAGGTCTAGTACCTGCATCGTATAGAACTGACTTGCAGAGTTGCTGCTTTTCATTTAACTTCTATTCAACTCTGTGTTGCTTTTGAACCAAGCCTGGTGTGTTGTTCCGGTTCTGTCTTCCCTGTTCTTATCCGCTTCGTTAGCTATAAAAAAAAGCCCACATAGAGTAATGCATATTTCCATTTTTCTAATTTACACCCCTTAAATAAATATTTTATATATATATATATATATATATATATATATATACATATATATATATATATATATATATATATATATATATATATATACACACACACACACACACACACATATAGCTATATATTTGTATATACTTATACATACATATACACACATATGTATATATATGTATATATATATATATATATATATATATATATATATATATATATATATATATATATCATACACACACATATATGTATATATATGTACACATATACACAAACATGTATATATATGTACACATATACACAAACATGTATATAGATATATATATATAGATATATATATATATATATATATATATATATATATACGGGTCTACTTTAAAACACTGACACCCAAAACACCGATGACGAGAACACCGAGACCGGAAGATCGACAACTGAGATGTCCGACAGTTTAAAAGCACAAAACTTCACATAGGCTCGACAAACCACAATAACCTCAACCAACAAAACAAAACAAATACCTTTTCTGTAAAACACACACACAACACAAGCACAACAAAAACTTACAAACCTACACTAAACCTTACATACACAACTAACTATGCACTAACCTTAACCCAAACCCTAACCCTAAGGTCCGTCACTATCGCACACTCACCTAACCCGCTCCCTATCCCTAACTCACTTAACCCGCCCCTAACCCTAAAGTCTGTTACTATTGCACACTTACCTTACCCGCACCCTAACCCTAACTCACTTAACCCGCCCCTAACCCTAAAGTCTGTCACTGCTGCACACTTACCTTAACATGTCGGTGTTCTCAGCGTCGGGCTTTTAAACTACCGGTCATCTCATTTGTCGATCTTCCGGTCTCGGTGTTCTCGTCATCGGTGTTTTGCATGTCAGTGTTTTCAAGCAGACCTATATATATAAATATATATATATATATATATATATATATATATATATATATATATATATATATATATATATATACACACACACACACACACACACACACACACACACACATAGGTTCATAGGTTAGTACTAGGCTATTGGCCCTAGGGCCTATGCAAGCCTAGCCATAACAATTCCCTGGATATTTCTTCCCACAATATTTACTTCTCTGGACCCCTGTCTAGAAGGACGACTGACATGATCCATGGGGTGAATTTCCTATCTCCCATCCAATCATCAAGGTTCCTTTTGAAGAGGGCTAATGAGGCGCTCTGCTTGACATGTATGGGCAGTCTATTCCAGAGTATGGGGAGTCTCTAGGTCAGGAACCTATCCCTCCAGCATGTTTTGTTCATTGTGATGACAAGGTTTAGATCCCTGGAGTGTGTGGCTCTGAGGGATTGGGATTTCTTTAAGTGGAGCATGTCCAACAGCTCTGAGTTTGACATGGCCTTGTATGTTAAGCAGAGATCGCCTCTGAGTAGACGATATGCCACAGAGTATAGCTGGAGTTTTTTTTAGACGGTCAGCATATGGCATCTGCTTTAGGCCTGTGATTCTTTTAGTGAGGTATTTCTGTGGCCTTTCCAGCTGTTGCAGATAGATCTTGTGAGGTACATACCAAACGGGGCATTATACTCTATAATGGGTCTAATGAGGGATGAGTACAGTGGGACAATGACCTCCTTTTTTCTGGATGAATAGCCTTAGTGATGAGGTGTGCCACATAGAAGGATTTCCTGACTGTTGTGGCGATGTGGTTATTGAAAATGAGACCACTGTCCATGTGTGTCCCTAAGTCTCTCATCACACTTTCAATGTTTAGTGTCCTGCCACCTATGTGGTACTTCATGGGTACATGTTTTTTTTCTAAAGGGGATAACTATACATTTCTTGGCATTAAGCTTGAGCCCATGGCTCTGGCACCAGGCATCTGTTTCTGTAAGGCCCTTTTGTAGAATATCCACATCATTTGGGGATTCAATAATGGCTCCCAGTTTGCAGTCATCTGCGAACTTTGTTAGCCAGAGTCCCTTAGTGTTGGCTTGTACTTCAGAGAAGTAGATGCCAAACAAGAGTGGCCCCAGGACTGAACCCTGAGGTACTCCACTTGTCACTTGTCTGGAGCTGGATTTGGAGTTGGCTACTTTTACAGTCTAGGTTCTGTCAGTAAGCCAGTTGGCAACCCATCGAGTGACGTAGGGATTTTTGCCCAGCTTCGTAAGTTTATCTATGATTCCAGAGTGGGGGATGGTGTCGAAGGCCTTGGCGAGGTCCAGATAGGCTGTGTGGATTGCCTTACCCTCGTCCACAGCTCTGGAGATTGATTCGAAGAAGTCAATCAGATACAGGAGACAAGATCGGCCCTTCACAAACCCAAACTGGGTGGGGTCCAGTGTTTGAAGGTTGCCAATGTCTTTGTTAATAAGTTCCATGATAATGCGTTCCATGCCTTTGCAGATCAGGCTTGTCAGACTGATGGGACGGTAGTTCCTGGAATCCAAGGCGGATCCTCCCTTGTGGAGCGGGATAACTGTAGCTGTGCGCCACTCAGTGGGCATGAAGCCTGAGGTGAGGCTATGACTAAACATGACACTTAGGTGAGGTGCCAGTTCATTTTGTAGTTCACGTAGTACACAGCCTGGGATGTCATTTGGTCCCATGGATGCTGTATTCTTAGCTTTGGAGAGTGCGATTTCTACCTGTGTGGCCGTGATTATTGGAATTTGGCAATCTTTTGGTATTGAGATGGGCCCTTTAGGGGGTGAGAGGGGGGTGAAGTTGGCACTAAATCAATCTGCCAGGATATTGATAATATCCTTGGGATCGGTATATTTAATGCCATTCTGTTGTAGCTCAGAGCAGATCTGAGCATTGCCATTTAGATTCTTGACATAACTATAGAATGCCTTGTGGCTGTCTTTGGAATCTTTGGCAATTTTATTTTCGTAACTAGCTTTTGAGAATTTTATGAGGGATCTCAGCTTCTTACTGAGGCTGGTGAGGGAGTTTTTGCATCCTGGGATTTTCTGCTTTTTTGCAACAGTTTTTTCTTCCTTCTGTTGTATAGTTTGTTTATAGCAGGGGACCACCAGATTGGTTTTCTTTTTTTGGAGAAGAGCATCTTGGTTCTATTTGGGATGGCACGATTCATGCATGAGTGGATGTGCTCATACAGTGCCTTAGTGTAGGATTCTGCAGTCGAACTTCCAGATCCCGTCTGCGTGGGTGTTGCGAAGTTTGTCACTTCTGACTTGAGTAGCATGAAGTTGGCTTTGGAGAAGTTTTTTAAGGAGGTTTCCTTACTGGGGGGTGGGGGTGGGATGTGGATGTCAAAGGTGATTTGCTTATGGTCAGACCTGACCAATGAGGGGGTGACCACTGATGTGGAGCATCTATCTCCCATGTTGGTAATGACCAGGTCTAGGATATTGGAGCCCCTGGTGGGGCTCCTGGTGGGACAATGGATTAGTTGATCCAGGGCGTTGGAATTTATGAATTCCAAGAACCGCTGGGAAAAGGAGTTGGTACCCGAGTAGTTTTCCCAATTAATGCCAGGGTAGTTGAAATCACCCAGTATTAGGGTGTTTGGTTATATCTTAATATTTTCCAGTATGTTTAGAAAGGTGTAGTGAGAATCTTGGGGCATGGTGGGGGATCTGTAGCAAGCTACAATTTGGACTGCAATCTTACAGAGTGTTAGTTGCACCTGGAGAATTTCAGATGCATTGTGTTGGGCAACTAGCCTGGAGGTGTAAATATCCTTGGTGAATATGGACACTCCTCCACCTTTAGTGTTTCGGTCTTGGTTTTGTGGCCGAAAAGTGTGGTAAGAACTGTAGCCTGGTATTGCAGGGGTGCTCTCTGGAGTCTTGAACCAGGTCTCAGTTACTGCACAGATATCGATGTTCTCCATTTTTAGGAGTGCCTCGAGAGTGTGCATTTTGAGGTTTAGACTTCTAGCATTGAGTAGCATTACCTTCAGATTTTGCATGCTTGTATCTGTTATGGTGGTGGTTTTATCCTTTGAACCTTGCCTAAAAAAGGCACTATAGGGGTGGCAAGAGCTTTAGCCAGTAACCTGAATCCCAGGGGTGACAGGTGCAGACCATCTCTGGCAAAGCATTGTGGTTTGTCGATCATGTCTTCCCAGGCAGACAAATACTGGATCCCCTTTGAATTACACCAGAAGCTTAGCCAATTGCTGAAATCAGTCATTTTGTCCTTATACTGTACACACACATACACACGTATCTATGTATATATATATATATATATATATATATATATATATATATGTATTTATACACACACACACACCACTTAAATTCATTTTTAATTTTAATAGGAATTATATCAATTACCTTGACAATAACATAAAAGACTCCAGCATAGGATTTTTCACTAATATCTATAGAAAGCCCTAATTTAGTAATGCATATTTGCATTTTTCTAATTTACACTCCTTATATATACTACATATATTTATATATATATATATATATATATATATATATATATATATATATATATATTTATATAGGTTTACTATCAAAATTCAGAACAGCAATTGTGCGTTTATGCATAATGCTGAACCAAAACCACGAAAATATACTCACCGATCCCTTCAAAACATAGGAAGTCATCAGCATGACAGTCCCACTTACAAAACCGAGCTGTCCAAATCTAAAGTCAGTGTTAGCATCAACATTTTGCAGGGAGGCAAGCCCCCTGTGCCCCCCACACCCCATGTAACTTAAATATACCAACTCCAAGATCGCACTACGGTGAGGGAAATGGGAAATTCCCTACTCCCCGCTGTACTGAGCTCTACATTCACAATGCCAAACTCGTAATAACGAATGCAGCTCTACAATAAACACACACACACACAGCATTTACAATCTTTTTTAAAGAAGAAACATCTTTATTAAATTATCACATATAAAAAAGGCAATCTTACATTCATATAAATGAAAACAAACCATACTGATATAATTTTAGTTGCAAACATATATAACAAACCATGCTGACATAATTGTAGTTGGAAACATTCTACATTACTAATAATCTATCCAGTCACTGTAAGTCAAACATTACATAGCTCATTCAAATCCTGCCTTCTTTTAAACCTCATTCCTCCTTTGCATGTACTGTCCCCCACAATTCCCATTTTTTCCTATGTAATTTGCTCCTATCATTTTCTAAAGATCCAAATTCCAGTTGTTTTATCTCTGTTACTATATTCACTACTTCTAGTAGAGTTGGTTTAGATTTTAATTTCCATTTTTCTAGTAATTGCTTTTTTGGCAGCCGCCATAATTAGACATAGCAAAGCCTTACTATGTCTTGACAATTCCAATATTATATCATAGCTAAAAAAATAATTTCCATAGTTACACCAATTTGCTCGCCCAGTATCTCTGACAGTGTAGTTTGCAGGGAATCTTTAAAGTCTGCCAACTCATTGCACTCCCACAAAATATGCTCCTGGTTACCAATTTCTTCCCCAACACACCTCCAACATTTTCTATTTGAGGACATTTTTTTTGGAGTCTACATGGGGTATAAAAACACTTATGCAAACACTTATAAGCAAGATCGTAAATCTTCTAGACTTTGTTGCATATTTGGGAGACATACATATATCCCCCCATTGTTTCTTTGTGAATTGCTTATCCTGTTTTTCTTCCCAATCCTTTCTAACCTCCTCTGGTTGATTCTTATAGTTATCATGCAATATTTTATATGGTGTACTAATTATTCCTTTTTTAATGGCAGCTTCTCTTCTATATTCTACTAAAAGCTCTACCAGTGTTGGTCTTTTATTTAGGATCCCCTCATTTCTTTCTCTTTGCCTATACTCTGTCATCAGTCCATGATAGGGAAGGCAATCTCTAGCCTGCAGTTTAAATAAATTCTTGGGGGTTTCCCATTCTATTACCTTTCCCTTTCTAGATATTTGTTCCCAATAGCTTGGTTCTTTTGCCAGTTTTCTCCAATAAATTCCAGCCCCCTCTTGCCTATTGTCTGTATGCTTAATTGCAGTCATCTCTATTGGCAGAATCTCCTTTCTCCATTCTCATGTTGGCTTAGTTCTTAGAATACTTTCTGAGACTTTATAAATATAATATTCTGGATGATTACTGTTATTCTTCTTAACAGTCTGCATCCAAAATACCAGTCTGCTTGTCTCTTGAGCTTTCACGTTTCATCATCATCTCTTTGAATTATAGTTTACTGTTTGCTCTATGTATAGGAGTCTGTGTTGCTCTAAAATACCCCTTCAAATTGGGCAATCCCAATCTTCTATGTTCTTCTGGAAGAATCAGCTTATCCCACTTGACTCTTGTCATCTTCCCCTCCCAGATAAAGCCCTTCAGCTCTTTATTAATTGCTATCCACAACTTCTCTTCTGGTTGATAAAAATATACCTGACCTATGTAGAAGACTAAAGGGACTAAAACCATTTTAACTACTTGTATCTTACTATCCACACCCATATAATACAGCTTCCATTTTTTTCTGTTTTTATATTATCATTTGTTTAGTCTCTTCCCACATATCCTTAGCTGCCGCACCAGAATCATTTTTAATCCATACTTCTAAATTCTTCATTTTATCGTGTACCCATAAATATGTATATTATTGAACCAGTTCACGTGTGAGTACATAATTTATAGCTAATGCCTTTGTTTAGCTTTATTCATTTTGTATCCCAAAAAGATTTGAAACTGTCTCAAAATGTTCTACAACACTGTAATGTCCCTTTCTGGGTTTGTCAATTATAAAATAATATCATCTGCAAATAAATCATCTTTTCTTGACTACTATACTGATTCTATCCTTGAATTTCTGAGTCCATTATTTTCTTTGCCAATGGTTCTAAATACAATGCAAAGAACAAAGGAGAAAGAGGACACTCTTGTCTGGTTCCTCTGCTCAAGCAGAAATTATCAGAGAGGACCCCACCCACTTTAATTTTCACCTCTGATCCCTCATATATCCTGCTAATCAACCTTAAAATTTTATCATAGAATGCAAATGCTTCCTATGCCCTGCTCATAAAGTCCAGCATTTACAATCTTTTTAGCTATTTGTTAGTTTATACAGCTAACTACGAGTTCGAAAGTAGCAGTGTGAAGTGTTTTAAAGCGGACTGCTGATTATTGGCCCAGTTTGGTTCTGGTTCCAATGAGATGTGCTACAGCTTTTCATGATGCAAATTATTTACCTATGCAGTTCCATGAAGACTGCAAAGCAAGTGGTAGCCTGAATTTTGCTTAGTTAGGATAGAAAGCAATGGTAAGAACCTTGCCAAAATAATATGATAAGTTACATATGAACCTTCTAAGCAGCATTAAAAACTAAAAGTATGTACTTAACCATAACACTGGATCCATGTTGTCCTGTTTTCATTCAGTTCAACCTTTGGATTATTGGATCCCACCGGATCCAACCTCAGTGCCTTTCAGAAGCTTTGGATCCAGAGCTGTGATGCCTCCCCTACCCGTAATTCCCTATGTTCCCCCAAAATACCTCAGATCAAATTTGCCTGCTCATAACCATAAGAATATCTGACAATCAGTAGCTACAGACTTGCCTGACAAGATGGACTAAAAAGAATGCCAGTATTATGAGCAACAGCAATCACTAGGCTGTCGAAGGACAAGACTCCTTGTCAGGTACAACTATTCGAATGAAGCGAGATGGGGCAATTTAGGCTAGGGATGGACGGAGGGAGGTTGAACCAGACAAAAACATGACAACACAGATCTAGCATTATAGTAAGTACATAACGTTTGTATCTGATGCTGTCTGTTTTTGTCTGATTTAACCTTTAAGACAGATTCCCAAGCTACCAAAACACTCGAGTGGCATCAAGGAAGAATGTTCCTGAAATGGGACAGCCAAAGGATGTACAGGATCTAGACATTCAGCTTGTAGTAAGACACAAAGGTATGCACTGAGACCAAGTGGCTGCAGCAGAAATCTCATCTATGGGATCTCTGCTTATAAAAGCAACAGAAGTAGCTATTGCCCTTGTAGAATGAGTCTTTGATTTGTTAGGCGAAGACAGTCCCACCTTTTCATAAACAGACATCATACAATCAGAAAGGCACCCAGATAGAGAGACTTTTGATACACCTTGACCAATTTTTCCTTCAGACAGACAGACAGAAATAAAAAGCTGATCAGATATTCTGATATTTTTAGTCCTATGTAAATAAAACCTGAGTTGTCAATGGACATCTACCAAGTGCAGAGTATACTCTCTGAACATTTTGGGAAGAATACTGATAGATTAATAGTCTGTCTGAGGTTTATTTCACATGCCACCTTTGGAAGAAAGGATTTACACTCAAAGATATCCTGTCCTTATGGAAGACCATATACGGAGGTTTACAGGATAATGCTTGCAATCCCAAAATCATCCTTAATGTAATAGCCACTAGAAAGAGAATTTTCCCAGAAACAATTTAAGTACACTGTAGCTGTAGGTTCAAAAGGGGCTTGTGTTAATGCTTAAGGCATCATAGTAATGTCTCAAGGGGGATACTGTATCCCTAATGAGGGATCTCAAAAAGAACAACTTCTGAAATGTTTAGGGAAGCAATAGGAATTTGATTTTTCCCAATGTGAAAACTGGAAATGGTCTTCCAATATGACTGCACACTAACAGCTTAATTCTAACTCTCCCAGTGTGAAACAGAAACTCAGCAGAGAAGGCCAGTAGACATTTGTGTTTATGGGTAACTTTCAGTAACTGGCTAGTAAGTGTACTGCTTGGATGTCAGAAAAAAAGAAATGCAGAGCATCTGGAGAAAAGCAGCTACAAAAAGTGAGGAAGAAACACTGACTGGAGAAAGTTCTGCAGCTGTTCAGAAAGAAGCAATGTAACCTCCAGACAAGACTTCCAGTAACCTACAGGAAGATAGGACAACTGCACACAGAACTGACTAAAATAAATGAAACCGTGATGGAGTATATCAACACAAAGAACAAAAGACTGGAAAAAAATGGAAGAAGCTTTAAACAGATATTCAGATGAGGTGATAAAGCTGCAAGCATCAGAGGTTTAAATAAATAAAAGGCTGGCTGAATATGAAACTGCTCAGGAAGAGATGTTACAAAAATTAATAGACTTAGAACTTACTGCACGTAAGGAAATCCTAAGATTTTCAGCTATACCAAAAAGCTGGAAGGAACAGACTGCATTAATTTTACGAAAGCACTAATAAGCAAATAGACTGGTATTCCACAGCAGGAGTTGTTAGTTGAAAGGGCACATCATCTGTATGCTCCAAACTTGACTATGAGAAGGCAACCTAGACGTTTAATAGTAAAGATGCAATCCTACCAGCAGAAGGAGATGATTCTTACAAAACTGTGACAGAAAGACAAAATACTAAAAGTAAGAGACAGCAGAGGGTATGTGGAGAATGATACTCATTGTATACCAGGCAGAAAAAGAGTAAATTCATTCCACTATTCAGGGAATATCGAGATGCAGGTGTGAGATTCAAACTGCTGTACCCAGCTGTCATCAAGGTATCCTTCCCTGGCGGGACAAAATAATTTTTTGATGAAGCACATGCTATGGACAAAAGTTTGTCCAACAAAAAGTGAGCTGAGAAACAGAAGGAGATTCTGGTTCTTGTTCTTCTAGCAATAAAGACCACAGAGAGAGAGTCTGTACCTGTGAAACCCTTTCCACTGTTTCAATGGAAAATGTTGGAGAGAAGAAAGAGAGCATGAGAGTTGACTAGAAGAATCGAACCTAAGCTGCAACTGAAGCAGAGTCAAGATTTGGAAGATGGAGATGAAAGGTAATAAAATCAGTAACTTAATGTGGGATTACAATGCAATAATTACATTTGTGAAATATGACAGAACAAGAAAATCTGGAAATATTGGACTTTTTCAGAATTTTTGGACTTGTGGGGGACTCTAACGTATATGCCCTAGTTCACATTATTAATGTTTGGAAAAGATATTTGGGGAGGGAAAGAATAAAGAAAACTTTTTTCTTAATAGTACTATTTTTGAGGTGCATGGTTTTCTTTGCATGCTATAAAGTAAAGTGTTCTCAGTTATTTTTAAGTGGAATGGGGATTGTAAATAGATGCTGCCATTCTTTATCCCCTCTCTCTTTCTTCTTGTTCAGTTTTAAGAAATGTAGGCACTGCAATGTAAAAAAAAAAAAGCCTGGTTAAAACAGTATGACAAAAGAAAAATGAATGTGCTTTTACTCATTCTTGCATGGGGGAATGACTGGATTAAGGACCTTTGATTTAGCAACAAATTTTTAACAGAAAGCAAGTAAATGAAAAAGAATACTGAATATTATAAGGCTTTTTCTAGTAAACGAATGTATGCTTATTAGCAATTCTGTATCTGGCCCTCATGTCTCCATGGAAACAATCAGATAAAGACAAAATGACCATCTGGTTCTCATGTCTTCATGGAGACAATCTGATAAAGAGAAATTGGTTGCACTCTGGTGGGGCGTGATTGGCTGGGGAAAAATAGAGAAACTAGCTAGGAGATACTGCTCTCTGAAAGCATTCATGGGTTTTCACAGCTGGGAGAGCTATAAGGATAAGACAAAAACAGTTAGCATTTAGTAAAAGCACAGGCTGCACCATGCATCTTAGCATGGATAACCTTTCTTTTAGGTTAACTCAAGTCTTTTAGTGTGGCTGTCAGTTCGGGACATTTGTTCCTATCAGTAGGGTAAAACTTCAATATTTGAAGATATATATAGTTTTAGTTAATTATTTACTGACATTCAGCGACCGGGAAAGTCCAAATGGGTCAAGAAAGTACAGTTGTGTACACTTACCATAAATGTAGATGTTCGAGTGTAGTTACTGTTGCAGTCATCATATTTGGGTTATCTGCTTGCAGTAGCCCTCAGTCGGCCAGATTATCAAAGTCTTGGGTCCTGCATTGGTTGCTGTCTCATCTTCCATGACGTCAGGTAGTCAGGGGTATAAAGCATGCAGCCAACGCTATTACATCAGTTTTTCTTGCCCCAGATGTCAGGTGCCCCCATAATGGGAAGCAATTATATACAAGGTTACACCTCCAACAAAAAAGCAAATTCACCAAAAAGCTTTAAGCATAGTAAACAAGAATAGAGGTATAGTCAATAGAAGTCAGGAGGCTGGAGGGAGGGTAACCAGGACTGCAACAGTAAATACACTCGAACATCTACATTTATGGTAAGTGTACACAACTGTACTATGTTCTTCGTGTTTCACTGTTGCAGTCATCACATTTGGGTAGATTCCCAAAGCTAAGGATGGGAGGAGAAATTCAGATAGCATTAGAATCAGCTACAAGGCCCTGCAAGACTGCAGTGGCAAAGCCAGCTCTGGATTTAGAGAAATTGGCAAATGTTAATGCTTGGTGAAAGTAAGTAAGTACAGAACTCCAGGTAGCAGGTTCTAGAATGTCCCTGGTAGGGACATCTCTGAGAAAAGCTGTAGCGGTAGATGCAGCCTTCGTTGAGTGTGGTCTTATCCCCTCTGAGGTAGGTTTTCCATGGTGCTTATAGCAGAAATGAATGCAATGGCTATCCATTTAGAAATAGTTTACTTTGAAATGGCCTTCCCTCTGCCCCTGCTGCAAATGCCACCAGCAGTCATTCAGATTTCCTTTGAGTTTTATTCCTGTCCAAGTAAAATCGAAGTTGTCTGTGCACATCTAAGGAGTGCAGTATCTGTTCCCCTTTGTTCTGTGGATTAGAAAATAAGGTTGGCAAATTAATGGACTGATTAAGAGCCACACACGATACTACCTTGGGCATGAAGAAAGGATTGGTCCTGAGGGACACCCTGTCCGCATGAAAGATGATGAAAGGCTCCACTTCCATAATTCAGATACCCTTCTTGCTGAAGTAATCGAGGAAGGCTGTATTCCAAGAAAATAATTTTAACTCTGCACTTGCAGCTGGCTCAAAAGGAGGTAGAGTGAATTTTTTCAATACAAAGTTAAGGTCCTAGGCTGGAGTTGGGGCTCTCCTGGGTGGTTTTAAGTTTTTAGCACCTCTGAGGAACTGCTTGAGCAGTGGATGAGAGAAGAGGGGTGATTCTGTGTTGTAATGAGCTAAAATGGCTAAGGCATGACTTTTGATGGAGGAAAAAGAAAGGCCCTTGTGAAGCATCTCAGTTAAATATTGAAGAATCTGAGGTAAATTGGGCACTGCTGTGCCCATCCCTTGAGTTTGGTTCCAGAAACAAAATATTTTCCATTTTTCAGCATAAGCTTTTCTAGTACTAGGCCTCCTTGCCTCCAAAATGACATCCAACACTTGTTTACTGCAGGATGGTAATGGAGAGATTAGGTAATTAGCCAGGCTGCCAGGTTCAGGGTTTGAAGCTGAGGATGCAGAATCTGGCCCTCCTGCTGGGACAGCAGGGTAGGGGTCTGAGGCAGGTGCCATGGAGCCAGCAGTGACACACTGCACAAGAGGGGTTACCAGTGTTGTCGTGGCCAGTCTGGTGCAATCAGTATCATCCTTGGTTTGTCCTGTTTGATCTTTAGTAGTACTTTGGAGAGGAGAGGCAGAGGAGGGAAGGCATAAAGGGCAGGGCATCCACTTTCCAAGCTTGTTTGTGGAGAGTCCTTGTGCAGAATTTGTCCAATTGGTAGCTCTGGGGGGTGGCAAACAGGTCTATATCTGGGCTCCCCCATTTGTTTATCAAAATGTTGAAAGTCCTTGGTTCTAGTTTCCACTCATGTGGGTCCATGAGATTTCTGCTTAGTTCGCCTGCCAGTGTATTTAGATTTCCTGGCAGGAATTGAGCCTTTAGATGCACTTGGTAGCTCAAGGCTGTGTTCCACAGAGCCATAGCTAGTCTGCAGAGGGGGTATGAATGGGTACCCCCCTGCTTGTTTATGTACCACATAACAGTGGTGTTGTCCGTCTTTACCATTAATTGTCCTGGAAGAATGTGGTCCTTGAAGGCTGTCAGAGCATTCTGTACAGCTAACATTTCTTTTTGATTGATATGCAGGTGCATTTGACTTGGGTTCCATTTGCCCTGAATGCACTTCCCTGCCAGGTGAGCCCCCCCATGCATAGTCTGATGCGTCTGTTGTTAGGGTTTGGGTGGCAGGGGGTAGAGTGAATGGTAGTCCCTTGTTTTGGTGGCAGGCCTCTGCCCACCAAAGGAACTCTAACTGTAGGCAAGGTATGATAGGAATCATTGCTTCTAGATCCTGAGAATGTTGACACCATAGGCTTTTTAGATACTATTGTAGTTTCCTCATATGCAGTCTTGCATATGGAATTAGGAGACTGCAGGAGGCCATGAACCCCAAGGCTTGAAGTATTTGCCTTGCAGATACCAGGGGTTTTGTGGCCATTAGTTTGAAGTAAGTTGTCAAATGAATTTGTTTCTCTGGTGAGAGGAAAGATATCTGGGAAGTTGTGTTCAAGCTTGCTCCCAGGAATATAATTTGTTGACAGGGTACAACATGTGATTTCTTTTCGTTTATGGTGTACCCCAGACAAGTTAGCACCTTATGTACAAATGCCAGATGATTTAAAAGTATGTCCTGGCTTTCTGCCCGAATTAGAGAATTGTCCAGGTATGGGTATATTTGAATATTTCTTTGCCTGCAAAATGCAATGACTAGAGTTAAGCACTTTGTGAATACCCTGGGCGCAGTAGATAAGCCAAAGGGCAGTGCAGAGAACTGATAGTGCATGTAGCCTGCGTTGAAGTGTAGGTATCTTCTGCAAGATTCCCTGATTGGGATATGCAGGTAGGCTTCCTTTAAATCCAGTACTGCCAATCAGGCATCCTTGCTTAGTATAGGAAGCAACTGGTGAAGAGTTAGCATCTTGAATTTTGAGATCACCAAAAAGGTGTTTAGGATAGAAACGTCCAGGATAGGACGCCATGAATTGCCTTTTCTGGGTTACCAGGAAAAGTCTTGAGTAGAAACCTTGTCCCTTTTCCTCTTATGATATGGTTTGAATAGCCCTTATGCTTAAGAGAGAGAGTACTTGCTTTTGAGCCTCTGCCCACTGATTTGGGGGTAGATCTGGCCAACTGTTTGGGGTTGGTAATGTGTGGAAGTGAAAGCTGTATCCTTGGGAAACAATAAAACCCATTTGTCCTGCGTAATGAGTTCCCAGTTTTTTGCCTGCAGAGCAATCTTTCCCCCTAAAGGAGCAGTCAGTTGAGAAGGGCTTGGAAGTTTTAAAGTTAAGTCATTGAGACAATTTACCATAGGGGGGAGTCTTAATACTCCCTGATTTGGAAGTGGGAGCCCCCCAATGCTTAGTCCTGTGCGTATCCTGGGACTGAAGCCTGGGTGCTCTGCTGATTCTGGGTTTGGACTGAGAAGGCCTGGAAGAGGCAGGAAAGGACCAATTCTTAGAGGGCCAATGAGTACTAAATCTTGGAGGCTGTACTTGTAGGAAATCTTTTACAGTTTGCATAGATTTAGCTTTTTCCTCCATCTTTTTAAGTACTTCTTCTGCTTTGTGGCCAAACAGGCGGTCCTGATTTAAGGGAGCATCCAGCAATTTAGCTTTAACATGAACTGGCAAAGATTGCTCCTTAAGCCAAGCATGCCTTCTAAGTACAGACCCAGTGACAGCAGCCCTGCAAGATGCCTCTAGTGAATCAAAACCACATTGCAAAGTATGTTTTCCAACTTGTTCAGCAGAATGCATTAAATCCTGTAAATCCTTATTTTCGGCACAGTCAGGAATCAACATAATTTTCTGTTTAAGCAATCCAATACTATGCTGCTGATACTTTAACATATGAAGCTGGCAGTTTAAGGCCCTAATGGCCAAGGTTGCAGAATTGTATATCTTCTTACCCCATCTATCCAGCGCCCTGGAATCTCTATCAGAGGGGGTAGGATTTTTGGCAGTAGTAGCCTTAATGCCCTTGAGTCCCTGTGAAATGGTCCCAGGATCCGCAGTAGGATTTTTAAAAAGGAACTTGTGAGAGTCAGGAAAGTACAGTTTTGTACCTACCATAAATGTAGATGTCCGATAGGTATGCATCTGCAGTCCTTACATACGGGTTGTCCTGCCTCAGGCAGCCCCTCGGTCAGCCGGATTCCAAAGTCTGGGTCTGGCGTCGGCTGATGTCGCCCCTTTCCCAACGTCAGAGCGCCTGGGATATAAAAGCATCAGCCGACGCCATCTTCCTCAGTTTTTCTTGCCCCAGATGCCAGTTGCCCTCTAAGTAAGGCTAAATTTGGAGAGAAGAAAAAATTCCAAACATGTACAGCCATAAAAAACAAATACACCATAAAAGATAATTAGAAGTTATGTACCTACCATAACGTTCCATGTTAGTTGTCTTCTTCTCGCCTTCTTTCTTGCTGGATGGGTTCGGAGCCGAACCTCGGCTCCGACTCGGCCACTACTAAAGCTCGAGAGCTAGTTCCACCGGCTCGAGGCTCCCCTATATCCCACAATGCTAGGCGGTAACTACTCAGATCTCGTTTGATAGCTAGACCAAGCAACAAAAGGCAGCTCCAAAACCTGGAGAAATAATCCACCTCTAAACCTGAAGGTAAGGTAAGGTATCCTAAACCTAACAAAGGGAAATAGAGGTGGACAAGCTGTGGGAAAAAACAAGATGAGAAAATCACCATAAAAAAACAATCCTCTAGGTCTGTCTAGGCTTGGGGGAAGGAGGGTGGGACGCAAGAAAGAAGGTGAGAAGAAGACAACTAACATGGAACGTTATGGTAGGTACATAACTTTTAAATGTTAAGTTGTCTATCTCGCCTTCATTCTTGCTGGATGCGACCACGTCCCTAGCACCTTGTCCCGGGTGGCCTATCGGAACAGACTCTTGAGAACAGTGGAACCAAAGTTGGCTCGACCCCTAGAGGTTAAGTCCAACTTGTAATGAGAAATGAAGGTATGGGGAGAGGCCCAAGTAGCTGCAGAACAAATCGAATCAATAGGCAGTCTGTCTTGAAAAGCTATAGATGTGGCTAAAGCTCTAGTTGAATGAGCTCTGGGTTTGGATGGCAACTGCTGATGTCTGATCTCATAAACAAAGGTAATCAACGAAGTAAGCCATCTAGAGAGAGATACTTTGGTAACTGGAAGGCCCATTCTACCTTCCGCATAGGAAATAAACAGTTGATCGGACTTCCTGAACTGTTTGGTCCTGTCTAAATAGTACCTAAGTTGGCGATGAACGTCCAAGCTGTGTAATTTTTGCTCTGATCTGTTTGAGTAGTTAGGGAAGAACACTGGAAGATCAATGGTCTGATTCAAATTTGCTGTTGAAGCTAACTTAGGCAAAAAGGACGGATTAGTACGTAAGGATACCCTGTCCTTATGAAACAATAAATAAGGGGTCGACTACACAGAGCATGGAGTTCAGAGACTCTTCTAGCTGAAGTAATAGCTACCAGGAAAAGAGTTTTCCAAGACAGCAACTTCATTGAGCAAGAAGCCGCAGGTTCAAAGGGGGGGAGAATTAAAGACGCTAGAACCAAGTTCAGATCCCATTGAGGAGGAGGATCCTTGATAGGTGGTTTGAGGAGAAAAACTCCCTTTAGGAAAGCTTTACAGAGCTTGTGAGCCATAATGGAAGACTCTGAGACACCTACATGAAAGTTAGATATAGCCGCCAATTGAACTTTGATGGTAGACGGAGACGAACCTGAGTGGAAAAGCTCGGCTAGAAAATCCAGGATAGATTGAATGGAGGCAGTGAAAGGATCTAAATTCTTTGACTCTGCCCAATAGGAAAAACGTTTCCATTTCCTATTATAAATATTCCGAGTGGAAGATTTATGACAGGCTATCAAAATATCTCGAACTGAGTAGGATATTAAAGGAAGTCTGGCTAAAGTTGGAACTGGAGTAACCACGCTGTGAGGTGGAGAGAGGGAAGGGAGTGGTGCAACTGACCCGACTGATGGGTCAAGAGGTCTGGAACTGGGTCCAGATGCCAAGGTTGCTCCAACAGATAATGGTAAAGAAAAGGGAACCAAACCTGTCAAGGCCAGTAAGGGGCAATGAGGATCATGGAAGCTTTCAGAGCGATGGCTTTCTGAATTAGTTGAGATATCAGTGGGAAGGGTGGAAAGGCATATAGAAGTCCCCGGGGCCAATCGTGGACTAGAGCGTCTGTGCTGGGGTGGCCTGGTTGGGGAAAGAGGGTGAAGAAATCGTCGCACTTGCTGTTTTGGGGAGTAGCGAAAAGGTCACAGCAAGGCCAGTCCCACTTCTGAAATATTTTCTCCAACACTGAATTCTTCAGAGACCACTCGTGAGGCATGAGAATAGCCCTGCTCAACTTGTCTGCAATCACATTGGACTTCCCGGGAATATGCGTTGCTAACAGAAATCGCTGAGAAGAAATCGCCCACTGCCACAGTCTGAGTGCCTCTCGACATAAGGGGTAAGATTTGGTTCCACCTTGTTTGTTGATGTACCACACTACAGACATGTTGTCTGTCTGAATTGCTATAGTCCCCTTGGGAAGAGAGTCTTGAAGGGCTTGCAACGCTAGAAGCACTGCTATCATCTCTAGGACATTTATGTGCAAGTGGCACTCGAAAGGCTGCCACATGCCCTGGACCATCCTGCCCTGGTAATGCCCCCCCCCTCCCCACCCAATCAGGGAGATGTCCGTTGTCAATGTAGCAACCGGAGGAGAGGGAACGAAAGGTCTTCCTAGGTAGAGCTGGGGGGATGTGATCCACCAAGATAGATGATTCCTGCATGATTGAGTTATCACAATAGAGTGGGACATTGGAAGTCGTTGGAATGACCACTGTGTGAACAGCATCCATTGTAAGATTCTCATGTGGAAGCGGGCTAAAGGGAGGAGAGGGATAGCCGCCGCCATTATTCCTAAGACCTTCAGGACCAGTCTGACTTTGACCTTGTTGCTCTGCAAAACAAGGGAGACCTGTCTGTGTATGTCTGCTACCCTTTGCTCTGTGAGTCTGGCTGACATGTTGACTGTGTCTAGATTTGTGCCTATGAAGGTAATAACACGACAAGGCGACAAGACAGACTTTTCGTAATTTATGGAAATGCCTAGTGTTTGACATGTGCGTAAGGTGTAGTCTCTGGCAAGAAGGAGAAGATGCTTAGTGAGGGCTGTTAGGAGCCAGTCGTCTAAATATGGAAACACTTGGAATCCTTGCCATCTCAGATGAGAGGCGACCACTGCCATGCATTTGGTAAACACTCGGGGGGGCTGTAGTGAGACCAAAGGGCAGGGCCCTGAACTGGAAATGACTGGTTCCCAGCCTGAAGCGGAGAAATCTCCTGGAGCGTCGGTTCATTCTGATGTGATAGTACGCATCCTGGAGATCTATAGAGCACATCCAGTTGTCCCGCCCCAAAAAGGGCAGAATGGACTGCAGCGTGACCATCCGAAATTTCGTTCTCTTGACAAACTTGTTCAAGATGCTGAGATCCAAGATGGATCTCCAGTCCCCTGTTTTCTTTGGCACCAAAAAGAATTTGGAGTAGATTCCGGATCCTTGTTGGTCTGCTGGAACTGGTTGAATGGCTCTTTTTGAAAGCAGCTTTGAAATTTCTAGCGCTGCGTGTTCCCTTTGATTGGGTGGAACGTCTGGAAGGGAACTTTTGGATCGTCTTGGGATATGAATGAATGGAATTTTGTAGCCCTCGGATATGATCGACTGTACCCACTTGTCTTTGGTAAGGGAAAGCCAGGCTTCTGGGTACAGCGATAATCTTCCCCTCCGAAGGTGGACAGCCGGGCAGCCCCTCAGGGGTGCTGAAAGGGTTTGTCAGAGAAGGTTTCTCTGCTACCCTGGTTCTGCGGGCCCCCCCTGCCTCTAGGATGGCGTCTATTATTATTGTTCCCCCCTCTGCCTCTAGAGGGGAACCAACTCTGTGCGTCAGGCGAGACTCCCTGTGGTTGTTTGCGGAACCACATCTTTCCCTCCTTCTGACTTTTGGGGTAAGGTCTAGAAGGAGTAGAAAAACGGACTCCCACGGCAGAGAGAGTCTTGCCTTCAACCTCGCACCTAGTCAGGGTTTCCTTCACTTGAGGACCAAAGAGGGATGATCCATCAAAGGGGAAGTTAGTGAAGGACGCCTTGAAAGGGTCCGCAAAGTTACATAGCCGCATCCAGGCGTGCCGACGTAAGGCCACACCTGTACCTGCAGCTCTACTCGCTCCGTCAGCCGCGTATGAAAGGAGGCGAATGGAGGAGTTAACTACTGAGTTGAGGGTCGCCAGCTGAGATATCCTGAAAACCCGCAGCTGATGGATCCTTTAACATTTCACTCGCTTCCTTGAGCAAATCCCTCTGGAGACGAGTGAAATGATACAGGTAATTCAACGAGCGCATGGAAAAGGTCGCTGACGAAAACATCCGCTTACTGTACCTGTCCATGGTCCTAGACTCCTTGTTAGGAGGATGGACAGGTACTGAAGGATCAGCTAGCTCCTTCTTGGTGGCCACAGCCACCACCATAGCATCAACAGAGATGCCTTTGGCTAAGAATTGTTTATCCTTCGGGGCAGTGATGAATTTTGACGGTCTCCTGGGGGTGGGTTCCACTGAGTCAGGAGCCGTCCAAGCCTTCCTTGCCACCACTTCCATGAGGGGGGTCAAAGGGAGGGGACACCCAGGAGGTGGAAGGGCGAGAGCCAAACGCCTCAAGATACACTGATTCATCCTCTGAAGGGTTAAGGGCTGGCCAATTCCCCCTCTGTTTCAAGATTTTGAGGATGTCCACAAAGGAGACATCTTCAGAGGGAGAACGAGGGGAACCCTCAGAATCCTCTAAATCAGTGTCAGAGGTGACAGACTCAGGGGAGTCAATGTGCTTCCTCTTGCACTGCCTCTTCCTAGGGGGCTCTCCTACAGGGTCAGGAGAGGCCTCGGAAGAGGAGGAAATACCCACTGGGGATACTTGAGGGGCTGGCTCTCTATGATCCGGGATGAGGGGGTGAGAAGAAATCACTGCAGGCACTGTGGAGGGAGGGGCAGATGCAGCCGACTGTGGGGTAGAACCAGGTTCTAACACGCTCATGACCTCGAAAGCACCCCTGTCAGGCAGGGCCAGAGGTCTCCGCTCCGAAAAGCTGAAAACCTCTCCCGGCACCGACAGTGATGGCTCCGAGGCCAATGTCGGAGCCGAACTCACCAGAGCCGAAGCACCGAGAGGGAGAGCAGGGTTGGACAAGGGTCCGATGCCACTCACCCCCTCAGAGCCGACAAGGGAAGTCTGGCGCCGAGATTCCTCCAAAGAAGAAATCGGAGCCGACGATGGCGTTTTTTTTGTCCTACACTGAAGACAATTTTGCGAATCGGTACCGTACGCACCCACAGTCTCGAACTCCATTCTGCTCATGCTGGTCTATTTGGTGGTTTTCCGAACTCAAAAGAGTCAGAGGAGGAACATTCTGGGTGACAGGAATAGCCATCGACTGTTGAGTCGGGCTATGAAGCATTTGGGCCAGTGCCTCGGACTTGAGAGGTCGTCTCACCACCCTCTGAAGGTCATGGTCTGAAAGCCTCAACGACCTAGAGGAATGAGATCTATGGCTCCGTTCAGACAACAATGGCGATGCAGGAGCCGAATGAACGGAGCCGATAGATGGTGATCTAGACCTCTTTCTGGAAGTTGGTTCCGATAACCTAATCGGAGCCGATTCAACAGTGTCTGCCTCGGCTACGGCCGGAGCCGAGGAAACAGTAGGAACATGTGTTCGAGAATTATCAGCTCCAGCCGGAGCCGATGTCCGAACAGGCTTCGAAGCCCCAGCCGACGACTCAGACACTGGAGCCGACGGTCTGGAAGGCTTGGAGGGTTTCCCCGAAGATTGAGTTGGGGGACCCTCAGGCTTCAATAAGCCCCTTAAAATGAGCTTATTTTTCCGCTCCTGCAGGACTCGAGGGCTGAAACCATGGCAAACAGCACATGAGTCCTGCAGGTGCAAAGGTCCCAGGCAGTAGACACAAGAAGTGTGACCGTCTGTCAGAGACATTTTCTGACAGCATGAGTCATACTTCTTAAAGCCTGAGACCTTAGATTCTTTAGACATGGTTCTAAAGATATGAATCACTCACACAAGCACACCAAATTAAATTAAGTAAGGAAAAAATTCCCACACAAACACTCACTCCAACTACTAGGAGGGGTGGGAAAGGGGCCTAAGGCCTAAGGTGGATTTTGAGGAAAAAATCAAGGATTAAAGGGAAGGAATCGAGAGACAGGGACTGGAATCTAACTAACTAAGTAAGGGATATTAGAAAATAAAATGAAAGGGGTCTAAGTTAACTAAAAGTCTAAGAAAATACACTAACCTGTAGAGCCGGTTGGAACAAAGCACCTCGTCAGCTGTAGCTGCAAACGAGATCTGAGTAGTTACCGCCTAGCACTGTGGGATATAGGGGAGCCTCGAGCCAGTGGAACTAGCTCTCGAGCTTTAGTAGTGGCCGAGTCGGAGCCGAGGTTCGGCTCCGAACCCATCCAGCAAGAATGAAGGCGAGATAGACAACTTAACATCCCCAGCTAGGTAAAAAGAGGGATAGGTACCCAAAGTATACCACAGAGGGGTAGGAGGGAGGGAAAACCTGACTGCAGATGCATACCTATCGGACATCTACATTTATGATAGGTACAAAACTGTACTATGTCCTTCAAGGATGCATCTGCAGTCCTTACATATGGGTAGAATACCATAGCCAAGCTGGGGGAGGTAGGACCTAAGAAAAGGATGGTGTAGCTAACATGCCCTGCAGGACTGCAGTAGCAAAGCCTGCTCTGGATCTGGAATATAAGGGCAAGTTGTAATGCCTGGAAAATGTATGCACGGAGCTCCATGTAGCAGCTTCTAAAATGTCCTTTGTAGCCACCCCTCTTAAGAAGGCTGTGGAGGTGGCTGTTGCTCTGGTGGAATGAGGCCTAATGTTAGCTGGCACAGCTTTTCCATGAAAGGAGTAACAGAACCGAATGCAATTTCCTATCCATTTTGAAATTGTCTGTTTGGAAATTGCTTTTCCTTGTACAGCAGCAGCATATGCTACAAAGAGTTGGTCAGTTTTTCTGTAAGTCTTAGTTCTGTCCAAGTAGTAGCGCAACTGTCTGTGGATGTCCAAAGTATGCAGAAGTTTCTCTCCTTTATTTTGTGAATTTGGAAAGAAGGTAGGCAGGTGAATAGTTTGGTTCAGTGAGACCCTGGATACCACCTTTGGCATGAATGAAGGATTGGTTCTCAAAGAGACTCTGTCCTGATGAAAATGAGAAATGGCTGTACTGCCATGAGGGCCTGTAACTCAGATACTCTTCTTGCTGAGGTTATGGCCAGAAGGAAGGCAGTCTTCCAAGACAGGAATTGTAGTTCTGAAGATGCTGCTGGTTCAAAGGGAGGAAGAGTTAATTTTTCCAACATGAAGTTAAGGTCCCATGTAGGCACTGGTGGTTTCCTTGGAGGGTTGATGTTTTTTATCCCTCTTAGAAACTGCCTTAGCAGAGGATGAGAGAATACAGGTGGGTCAGTGTTGTACTCTGCTGAAATTGCTGAAGCATGAATCTTTATGGAGGAATAAGAAAGGCCATTATGGAGCATTTCAGCCAAGTATTCCAGAATATGTGGAATGCTCATGATTGTCAGATCTTGACCCTTTGCGGTGTTCCAGGTATGAAATCTTTTCCATTTTGCTGAATATGCTTTTCTTGTGGAAGGCCGCCGGGCTTCCATGATGATATCCTGTACCCTCTTGGATAGTTTATCCTGGCGAGGAGTCAAGGTATTCTCCAGGCTGTCAGCTGTAAGGTTTTTAGACTGGAGTGCAGAGTCTTGTAATTGTGCTGTGTCAGAAGAAGTGGCCATTGTAGTAGAGGCCAAGGTTTCGTGTGTGACATGCTCCTTAACAGTGGGTACCAGTGTTGCCTTGGCCAGTCCGGGGCTATCAGAATTACTTTTGGTTGTTCTGTCCTGATCTTCAGTAAGACCTTGGTCATTAATGGAAGTGGTGGGAATGCATATACTGTTAGAGTATTCCAGCTGAAGGAGAGGGCGTCCACTTTCCATGCTTGACGATTGTATGTCCTTGTGCAGAATTTCCTCAGTTGATGGTTGTGGTGGGAGGCAAAAAGATCTATGTCCGGCGTTCCCCATGATTGTGTTATCTGGAGAAAGATATCTGGGTGCAACATCCATTCGTGTAGATCCATGATGTTTCTGCTCAGGCTGTCCGCCAGTACATTGTCTTTTCCTGGTACGAACTGGGATTGTAGCTCTATATTGAGTTTTAGGGAAAGTTCCCACAGATTCATTGCCAGCCTGCAAAGAGGGTATGAATGGGTACCTCCTTGCTTGTTTATGTACCACATAACTGTGGTATTGTCTGTCTTTATTAACAGGTGACCTTGGTGCAGGAAGAGCTTGAAGGCCTCGATGGAATGTATCACTGCCAGCATTTCCTTTTGGTTGATGTGCAGATGCAATTCTTTTTGTGTCCATTGTCCTTGAATGCATCTGCCCTTCATGTGCGCTCCCCATCCATGGTCTGAGGCATCCGTTGTAATGGTTTGGCTGATATGTGGCTTGCTGAAAGGCAGGCCCATGTTTGACTGGCTTGCTTTTGCCCACCACAGGAATTCCTTTTGAAGGCAGGGAATGAGGGGGATCAAAGTTTCTAGACTGTGACTGTGCTGAGACCATAGACTCCTTAGGTACCATTGTAGTTTCCTCATATGCAGCCTTGCTTGTGGAATCAGAAGAATGCAAGATGCCATGAATCCCAGGGCATGCAGGATTTTCCTTGCAGTTAGCTGGGTTTGTGTTGTCAGATTTCTGAAATAATCCGGTAGTTGTGCTTGTTTTTCTTCTGTGAGAAAAGCCATCTGGGTGTTTGTATCCAGTTTTGCACCCAGGAAAATTATTCGTTGGGATGGAACAAGTCTTGATTTCTGAATGTTGACTGTGTATCCCAAGGCCTGTAGTAATCGGATGGCATAGTTTAAGTGCTTTACCAGTGTTTGCTGGCTGTCCGCTTGTATGAGGCAGTCATCCAGGTATGGGTAAATTTGAATCCCCTGAAGTCTGCAATGTGCAATTACTGATGCCAGGCATTTCGTGAATACTCTGGGCGCAGTAGATATGCCAAATGGCAATGCTGAGAATTGATAATGCTCTGAACCTGCAAGAAATCTGAGGTGTCTTCTGCAACTTTGTCTGATAGGGACATGCAGGTATGCCTCCTTGAGGTCTAGAGTTACCAGCCAGGACCCCTTGCCCAGCATGGGAAGGAGTTGCTGTAAGGTCAGCATTTTGAATTTTGGCACGATGAGGTAAGTATTCAGTGCGGACAAGTCCAGAATAGGCCTCCATTGCTTTTCTTTTCTTGGAACAAGGAATAGTCTGGAATAAAATCATTGGCCTTGTTCTGTGAGAGGAACCCTTTCTATTGCTTTCATTTGAAGTAGTTTGGAAATTTGTTTGAAAGCCTCTGCCCTTTGGTTTGGTGGCAGGTTTGGCATGCCTTGTCTTTTTGGTAATGTATGAAAATGGAATCTGTAACCTTTGTCTATTATTTGCAGTATCCATTTGTCCTTTGTAATACTGTGCCAATTTTTTGAGAATAAAGATAGCTTTCCGCCCAAAGGTGCTTCCAATTGAGCCCTGGTTGGCGGGGTCATAGTCAAGTCATTGAGATGGTCCTTGTGTAGTAGTTGTAGGTCCTGCAGTACCTCTCTGGTTAGGAGGCTGCCATTGACGTCCTCTGTAGGAGCCTCGAGCTTGGCCTCTACCTCTGGCACGCCTGTTTCTGCCTCTTTGAAATCTGTCTGTGTCCGGAAAGGACCAATTCTTAGAAGGCCAATTTCTGCTGAATCTTGGTGGTTGGACCTGTAGGAAATCTTTGACTGTTTGTACTGATTTAGCATTTTCCTCAAATTTCTTTAAGACCTCTTGAGCCGTGGAGCCAAATAGCTTTTGCTTTTCCAGCGGAGCATCCAGAAGCTTTGCTTTAACATGATCTGGCAGTGTTTGTTCCTTCAGCCAAGCATGTCTACATATGACTGCACCTGTCATTGCTGACCTACATGAAGCTTCCAATGCATCATAACCACACTGCAAGAAATGGTTGCTAACCTGCTGGGAGTTATGTACCAGATCCTAAAGTGCCTTGCGATCTAGGGGTTCAGGTGAAGATAGTTTTTTATGCAATTCATCTAACAAATACTCTTGGTACTGTATCATGTGGAATTGACAATTTAATGCCCTCATAGAAAGAGTGGAAGAAGTATACACCTTTTTACCCCTTCTCTCTAAAGCCCTGGACTCCCTTTCAGAAGGAAGTGGGTTCTTAGTAGTGGTGGTTGCAACCCCTTTAGGGCCCTGGGAAATAGTTTCTGGGTCAGCAGAGTGGCCCTTGTAAAGGAAATGATGCAAGTCCGGGACCCTGTAGTACCTGTCGGGTTTGACAGGAGCCAGAGGAAGGGAGTCAGGGGAAATACTAGACTCAGAGTACACATCATCAATGACATTTAAAACAGGAGGAACAGCCAAAGGTCTATGCTGAGGTAAATGCAAAAAAGTCCTTAATCTCTTCCTGGAGTCAGAGAATTCCTGGCCCTGCCATTTGAAATGCTCTCTCATGGAGTGAAGGGTCTCCTCAAAGGACAACTCTTCAGGAGGGGAGGCCGAGGGAATAGATTCCTCTGCATCAGAATCCTCATAGGTCGAAAAGGCCTCCTCCTGGTAGTCTGATAGGTCAGAGTCATCTGAGGCCTCATCAGAAGTCTGGGGATCTGTCTGCTCAACCCTGGGCCTTTTGTCTTGAGGAGGTTGAGAGCCCCTGTCGGGATGTGGCTGAGAGCCCCTAATTAGGGAAATAAGGTCCTCAGCTAAACTTAAAATCTGTGAACCGGTAGTGGATCCCTGAGGAATAGCCTTGGGAGGGAGAGATTTTGGCTGTTTAGCAGCTTTAGCACGTGTAAATGCCTTTATGGACATGGATACAGGAGGCCTGGCTGCCCCATGTGCTGCAGTAGTCTTATCCAGAGAAATGGTGTCGGATATTTCCTGAGCACCGGTTTCAGAAGGAAATTCTATGACCGACTCAGAGGTAGCCTCCGGGGCCGAGGTTGTCGGTTGTGCGGTTTCGTCGGTCGGAAGCACCGAGGATTCGGTTTCGGCAGAGACCGAGACACTCGCGGTAGGCCTAGGCGTGGTTTCGGCCGAAACCACGGTCCGCGTGTGTCGGTCCTTGTCCTTCCGTTTTTTGGGTAAATGAGGTGTCGGAAGCTCCGACGGCATATTGTAACAGTAATTTTCCCAAAAAAATTCCTCTGCAAACTCCGCCCGACGCCTAAGAGTGCGTCTATTGAAAGAAGCACAGGCTGCACAGGCCGAGACGTCGTGGTCTGGGCCTAGGCAGGGTAGGCAGTAAGAGTGGAAATCCTTATGAGGTATTTGTTTCCCACAAGTTAAACAATTATTAACTTTAACCGTTTGATCTGACATTGGCTGAGGCAAGAAAGAGTCCCCAACGGGGTACTTAGCTTTTTGAAGTCTTCGTTAGCTGAAATCACAGGAGCTGGCCGACCGGCACTTGCGAACTGCTTCTGCTTCGGGCACTGCGCGGCAAGAAAGACTGAGGAAGATGGCATCGGCTGACGCTTTTATATCCCAGGCGCTCTGACGTCGGGAAAGTGGCGACATCAGCCGACGCCGGACCCAGACCTTGGAACCCGGCCGACCGAGGGGCTGCCTGAGGCAGGACAACCCATATGTAAGGACTGCAGATGCATCCTTGAAGGACATCCCTGTAATATATATCAGGTTTTCTGGGAGCAGGAGGTAAAGAGTCAGGGGCCAAGCTAGATTCCGAAAAGGCATCATCAACAATGTCTAGTACAGGGGGATAGCTAAAGGCCTGTGTTGGGGCAGGAGTAAGAAATCCCTAAGCCTCTTTTTAGAATCAGAGTATTCTTGACTTTCCCAGCGAAAATGCTCCCTAAGAGTATGCAAGGTTTCACCAAAAGAGAAATCCTCTGGAGGGGAAGCAGAGGGAATAGAGTCCTCTGCATCAAAATCCTCATAGGTAGATAAGGGTAAATCTTGGTTATCAGAGGAAACAGAAATTTCAGAATCCTGATTCGAAGTATCATAAGCAAATTCAGTCCTAGGTCTCTTAGAGGGAGAAGGTTGCCTTCCTCCGATTAAAGTAATAAGGTCTTCAGCCATTCTTAGCATTTGTTTTGTAGGCATAGAAGCCTGACCATGCGGTCTGGGCGTCAGTTTTCTAGGCATGGTTCGAGTTTTAGGCCTTGAAGAAGAAGATGGCATTGGTTTAATACGCAAGTCAGTAGGCCTGAATAAACCCTCAGAAGCCGGTGCCTGCACAGTGGCTCCGGACCCATCCAAGGTAGAGACATCTGTAGGTTCCACAGCTGAAGCATCTCGCAGCATACCGGACTCCGAATGGGTCTCAGTAGAGGCCTGCGAATCTGAAGTAGCAGGTATCAGGGGCTGCAAAAGCGCCTCACTGAGTACCGGCGAACTGGTGATTAGCTTAGGAGAGGCGTCATCGGCAGCTTTGGACCTAGGCGGCCTGTCTCTGTCTTTATCTTTGAGTTTTTAGGAATGTCGGTAGTTGGACGGCTTACCGAAGACATATCTGGATAATTGAACCGAGTATCAAAATATTTAGAAGCGTAAATATACTGATGACGAATAGTTTGTTGTTTAAATAAGGCACAAAACCGACCGAGAGGTACGTCGTGGTCAGGGCCTAGGCAAGGAATGCAGTACGAATGAAAATATTTATGAGGTATTTGCTTTCCACAAGAAATACAGTTTTTTACTTTTACTGACATCGGTTTAGAGGAAGAAAATGTTTCCCCAACGGGGTACTTAGGTTTAGTTGAAGACTTCGGTTCTGAAACTCGAAAATGAAAATTTCAGGAGTCGGCTGACCCGCACTTGAGAACTGCTTCTGCTTCGGGCACCACACGGCAAGAAAGACTGATGTAATGGCGTCGGCTGCATGCTTTATACTCCTGACTACCTGACGTCATGGAAGATGAAACAGCAACTGACACAGGACCCAAGACTTTGATAATCAGGCCGACTGAGGGCTACTGCAAGCAGATAACCCAAATGTGATGACTACAACAGTGAAACACGAAGAACTTCTAGACATTTAACATTTAACAAAACAGCTGTTATACATAAAAGGTGGGAATAATGACTTTTTAATACAATTATGTTTTCTGTAATGTCAATGGTCTCACAGATGAATACGAAAAGGAAAGAACAGTGAACTATATTAAAAAAATGTTGTGTGCAAATAGCTATGTACAGGAGACACACTTGGAAAGAACTGAACATATGAAATTGATAAAGAAAGGTTTTCAGGATGGTTTTTCTTTGGAATATCTGGGATAAAGGGAAAGAGGCGTACCTATATTAACTGCAAGATTAGCTCCAATAGTGACCGAAGAGGATAAAAAAAGATAATAATGATAGATATTATGTAGTGCTAAGAGGCTGCTGGCAAGGTAGGAGGATTACAATGGCATGGACTGATATTCCATCTAAAACTGCTATAATGGAGCTTCTGGAGGAAATAATCAGTTTTCAGCAAGAAATATTACTTATAGGCGGTGAATGGAATTTGATTTGCATCAGTCAAGATGTGCCTGGGGGCCCAGAAAGAAAAGTATAACAAAAGAGGGTAGATTTTTGAAGAAATTTTCTGAAAATATTTGACATGGAAGATGTGAATTCAGTAAGAGCTGTTTGGAGTGAATTTACATATTATTATCCACAATATAAAAACTAAGCTAAGCTAGAAAAAATTTACATTTTACAGGAACATGTGCATTTAACTGAAGGTCTTGATACGCACCCAATAACTATTTCAGATCCTGCACCAATAATAACTAAAATAAAAACAGGGTAATGAAATGAAAAAGAGACACTGGCAATTTCCCACCTATCTGTTGAAAAGAGAGGAATGTAAGCAATGGGCAGTGGAGATTATTCAGGAGCTATTTCAGAGGAAAGAAATGACTTCTGAAAATATGGCTAAGGAGTGGGATAAAATTAAGGTGGAGTTTAAAAATAGAGTGGAAATAACAGAAAGGGAGACATGTTAAAGAAGTAACAAGAATTATTTAGTGGGACTAACAAATGTTAAAGCATTGCAGAACAGGGGGAATCTCAAAGAACAAGAAGAGGATCAATTGTAAAATGCTACACAGAAAATAATGGCTAAAAGAATGACAAAAGTAATGCCAAAACTGATAGATACGGATCAGTGTAGTTTTGTGGAGGGGAGGCAAAAATTTGACTACAGAATACAGATGATCCAGAGGGATGTATGAAATACCATTCTTGGTGGGTCTTCATGCAGAAAAAGCATTTGACAGAGTAAGCTGGGACTTTATGAGCAGGGTACTGGAAACATTTGCATTTTTTGAAAAAATTATAAGGTTGATTAGTAGGCTATATAAGGGATCAGAGGTGAAAATTAAACTGTGTGAGGACCTCTCTGATAATTTCTGCTTAAGCAAAGGAACCAATCAGGGGAGTCATCTTTCCCCTTTGATATTTGCATTACATTTAGAACAATTGGCAAAGAAAATAAGGGACTCAGAAATTCAGGGATATAATTGGTATGGTAGTCAAAAAGCTGGCTTTATTTGCAGATGATACTATTTTATACCTTACAGAACAGAGGGAGACATTACAGTGTTGTGGAACATTCTGAGACAGTTTTGGATGTTTTTGGGATACAAAATTAATGAAACTAAAAGAAAAGTAATAGCGGCAAATTATGTACCCACATATAAATTGGTTCAGCAATATCCATACCTATGGGAACATGACAAAATGAAGTATTTAGGAGTCTTCTTTCTTCTTCTTCTTCTTTCGGCTTTTCCCAGTTAGGGGTCACCACAGCGGATCACCTGTCTGCTCATGATTGGCAGTGGCGTTTTACAGTGTCGAGTTGCCAGCCCAGCCCCCAACCTTCCACAGAAGGCACGCACTCATGCCTACGGCCGATTTAGAGTGTCCAATCCATCTACAGCATGTCTTTGAGATGTGGGAGGAACCCCACGCGACCACAGGGAGGACATGCAGACTCCGCACAGAAGGCACCCCAGCCGAGAATTGAACCGGAGAACCTCTTGCTGTGAGGCGGCAACACTAACCGCTGCAACACTGTGGCCACCCAAAATGAAGTATTTAGGAGTATGAATTAAAAATGATTCCTGTGTGGCAGCTAAGGATATGTAGGGAAAAAATAAACAAAAGGTAATACAAAAACTGAGAAAATGGAAGCTTTGTTATATGGATAGTAAGATACAAGCAGTTAAAATGTTTTAGCCCCATTAGTCTTCTACACAGGTCAGACATACTTTTATCAACCAAAGGAGAAGTTGTGGACAGCAATTAATAAAGAGCTGAAGGACTTCATCTGGGAGAAGAAGACAGCGAGTGTCAAGTGGGATAAGCTAATTCTTCTAGTAGAACAGGGCAGACTGGGATTACCCGATTTGAAGGGGTAATTCAGAGCAACACAGTTAAGCCTCCTATACACAGCACAAGCAGAAAACTATAATTCAAAGTGGAAAGGGATGATGATGGGGGAAGCTCAAGAAACAAGGAGAGACTGGCATTATAGCTGCAGGCCTTTAAGGAGAATAACAATAATTATACAGAATATTATATCCATAAAGTAGCAGAAAGTATCCTAAAAACTAAGTCAACACAGGAATGGAGAAGGAAGATTCTGACGATAGGTATGACTACAATTAGGGATATACACAATAGGTAAGAGGGGGCTGGAACTTATTGGAGAAAATTGACCAAGGAACCAAGGTATTGGGAGCAGACAACTAGAGAGGGAAACATGACAGAATGGGAAAACATCAAGTATTTATTTGAACTGCAAGTCAGAGATTGCCTTCCACATAAAGGATTGATATCACAGTATAGGCATAGAGAAAGAAATAGAGGGGATTGTAAACAAAAGACCAGCACTGTTAAAGAGTTTTTAGTAGAATTTAGAAAAGAAGCCGCCATTAAAAAAGAAATGATTAGTACAGCATATCAAATATTGCATGATAACTATAAGAATCAATCAGAGGAGGTTTGAAAGGATTTGGAAGACAGATTGGATAAAGCAATTCACAAAGAAACAATGGGAGGATATATGGATCTCTCTCAAATATGCAACAAAATCTAAAAGATTTAGGATTTTTGCTTGGAAAAGTTTACATAGATATTTTTATATCCCAAGTAGAATTTTTTTCCTCTGGTAGACAGCAAATGTTGGGAGGTGTGACAGGAAAGAAAGAGGTAATTGGCAACATATTTTCTGGGAGTGCAGTGAGTTGGCAGACTTTAAGGGTTCCCTGTGGGATGCACAGTCGAAATGCTGGATGGGCAGATTGGTCTGACAAGGAAGATGATTTTTCTGTGCTATGATAAATAATCGGAATTGCCTAGACATGTTAAGGCCTTGCTGTGTCTAATTATGGTGGCTGCCAAAAAAGCAGTTACTAGAAAATGGACATCAAAATCTAAACCAACTACACTAGAAGTAGTGAATTTAATAAAAGAGATAAAACAAATGGAATTGACATATTTAGAAAAGGGCAGGGGCAAACTACACAGGAAAAATTGGAATTGTGGGAACAATACATAATGGGGAGGAATGAGGTTTAAAAGAAGGCAGGACTTAAATGAGCTATGTAATGTTTGGCTGAAAATGATTGGGTAGATTATAAGTGATATATAATGTTGGCAACTGGGAGTGTGTCAGTATGGTTTGCGATGTAAAATGCTTGCAACTAGGATTGTGTTAGTGTGGTTTGTTTTCATTTATATAAATGTATGACTGCCTATGTCGTGATGGCTTAATAAAGACGTTTCTTGTTTAAAAAGGGTCAGGAATTGAATAATTTATGTAATGCTTCTTAGGTTATACAATATACAGCAATATATGTGAAATATAATGTTTGCAAACATGAACTTGTTAATACAGTTTGATTACTTTTATATAAATGTAAATTTACCTATGTCACAACTGATAATTTAATAGAGGTGTTTAAAAAAATGTGAAGATTGGAAATTGTCACGAACTGTACCTTGGTATGGTTGAGAATCTGGATAATTTGTGGAAAAGCTCAGACAAAAAGTCCAGGATGGATGGAAGCGGGGCTAAAAAAGGGATCCACTCTCTTGGAAGAGGCTCATGTGGGTAAATCATATCCATTTGTTATGGACCTTTCTAGTACCTGGCTTTTGTGAAAAATATAAAATGTGGACCTCCGGAGCAGAAAGCATCTCTGGCCACTGTTAGAACTGGAGGAACTATGCAGTTAATTTCAGGGTTTTCAAGCCTAGGCAAAGTTGCCATGACAGATGATTCAGAAGATTTGGATGACTGTCTACCACTCAGGGCAGATGTACTAGATGAAGCCACCAGAAGGGAAACCAAACTTGCTGGGGCCAAAAAGCCAATGAGGGCTACTAACTGCCCTTGTGAGCCATTTTAAGCTTAACCAATTATCCCTTGTGAGACTCAAACCTTGCACCTTGTGCTTGTAAGGCAAACACCTTAACCATTAGGCTACCCTCCCAACCCCTGTTGTTTAGGTATGAAGTAAAAGGACTGCAGCAATGTTAGCCCCAGTGAGGGACAATTTATGTTGCCACTGTCTGATTTGGGTACCAGTCATGAAAAAGAACAATGGATCTGGTCAATCTGTCCGCTAGAAAACTGAAAGTCCCCAGAATGTGAGCTGCAATGTGAAAGCAGTGGGAAGATATCAGTCACTGATGCACTCTCATGGCTTCCTAGCAAAGTGGATATGATCAAGTTCCTCCCTGCTTGTTGATATACCAGACCGCCGCTATGTTATCCATCTGGATGGAGATCACATCCTCAGGGGAGGAGCCTTGAAAGGCCTGCAGTGCTAGCAGGACTGCCCTCATCTCCAAGACATTGATAAAAAAAAAACTGGCCTCCATCGATGTCCAAGAACCCTGAGCCATCTTCCCATCAAAATGACCCCCACACACACACACACACACACACACACACACACACACACACACACACACACACACACACACTAAAAGGGAGGAGTTTATTATTGCTATTGCAGGTGATGGGAGAACGTCAACCCTCTGAAACCACTGCAGGGAGGGGTCAACCCCCAAATGATGTTTCCTGCAAATTGTTGTATGACACGTCTGTATACGTAGTGGGTGAAACATTAGGGACCAAAAGGAAGAAACTGATGTCTAAGAAAAAGAGTAAAGTTACCCAGCAGAAGAAGAATACCCTCCATAGACCGAACAAGCAAAGATATCTTGTAAAGTCCTCTAAAGCTAGTTACAAAGCTAAATTAGCATCCCTGTCTAAGGATAATCATAAGGCAGTCTTTAGCTACGTCCAAAATATAAAAAGGAGCACCCAGCTATGTGCTAAACATATAGTGGACTGTACCTCTCATACTGAACCTGAAGAAATTACCAACTCGCTAGCTGACAGATCTGGCACAAACTTCACCCCCCTGTCCCCACCAGTCATACCCCAAAGCATACCTGACACCAGTTCTGTACCTAGTATCTCCAAAGAGCAGGTCATATCTGTGCTCTCCAATGCCAAAAACATGGCCTCTATGAGACCAAATAACATCCCAGGCTGCTTACTAAACAACCTAAAACAAGATCTAGTGTAACCACTTGGCACTCTCTTTAACCTCAGCCTGACCACTAGCTTTGTTCCAGCAGAGTGAAGGACAGGAACAGTAATCTCCTTGCACAAAGGGGGTCCATTGTCCAATCCTGGGAAATATAGACCCATAAGCCTAACAGCCTTATCTACAAGGCCATGGCAAGAATCATCATGGACCTTATCAACAAGGACACAGGTGATCTTCAAAATCTTGACCTGACCCAGTTTGGCTTCATTAAGGGTAGATCATAGTTACTGACCCTGGTGGACTTCTTTGAGAATGTCACCAAAGCCCTGGATGAAGGCAAAACAGTACATACTGCCTATCTTTACTCAGCCAAGGCTTCTGACACAGTCCCCCACTCAGGTATCATTGAGAAACTCTGCTAACTGGAGATTAACCCATACGTCACTAGATGTGTAGCCAACTGGATCACTGTCAGAACGCATACTGTCAAAGTTGGGGATTCCACTTCTACTAGTAGACCAGTTACCAGTGGTGTACCACAAGGATCTGTGCTGGGCCCCTTCTGCTGTTTGGAATCTATTTCTCAGAAGTCCAAGCAAAAGTAGATGTCCTGTGGCTTACTAAATTCACTGATGATTGCAAACTGGGTGCAATCATTGAGTCCCCAAATGATGTTAACATATTACAAAAGGGGCTAACACAGACAGCTGATTGGTGCCAAAGCCATGGACTAAAACTAAATGCAAAAAAGTTCAATTATTATCTCCTTTGGCAAAGAAGAACTTCCTGCAAATTACAATATTGACAGCACCCCCTAAGCTCAAACCCAGTAGTGCGAGATTTGGGAACACAAGTTGATAGCAATCTAAACTTTGATCATCATGTGTCCACAGTAGTAAGGAAAGCCTTCTACATTGCGCATTTCATATGTAAGGGCATTGCATCCAAAACTAAGGATATTATAACTCCTCTATCCTTGACCATTATCAGACCACTAACAACGTTCCCCTTTGCGTGTACCTCACCAGACACCTGCAGCAGCTGGATAGACCACAGAGGTTTCTTACCAAGAAAGTTCAGGGCCTCCAAAACATGACCTACAAGGAAAGACTGAAAGCTTTGTTACTGTAGTCTGTATCCTACAGGCTGCTGAGAGGCGACTTGTGCCTGACCTATAGAGCAGTCTCTGACACTGCCCTAATGGAAATGCTTCACATCCGCATATCAAATGGGATAAGAGTCACTCACTCCAAGGATTTCAACCTAGCCTGTAACATTAACAGAACATGCTGGAGAGACAGATATATCTCCCGGAGATTGCCACTCCTTTGGCACGTCCGCATATCAAATGGGATAACAGTCACTCGCTCCAAGGATTTCAACCTAGCCTGTGACATTAACAGAACACGCTGGAGAGACAGATACATCTCCCAGAGATTGCCGCACCTTTGGAATAAACTTCCAATTCACATGAAGCAGAGCTCCTTAAAAACCCTATTAATGTGCAACCTAGACAACTGGATGGGAGACTGGAAATTCACCCTGGGGGAGGCACCTATGTTCCTCATGGGCAAGGGCAGTCAGTGCTGGTTATAAATTTGTTCTGTGAATAATGACCATCTTACCCAAGGTCAAACAGGGAACACGGGTATAACATGACTAGGCTTGTAAAGGCCCTAGGGCCATTAGCCTAGCAAACTCCTATGAACCAACAGGGTCCACTGTAGGACTGTCAAGTAATATCTTGCTAGAGGAATCAGAGTGAGTGAAGAGGTCATTAAAGCACAGCAACCTGAGAATAGGTCTTACAGAAGAAAAAGGTGCTGAAGGACCCATGAAGCTATTTGATGCCGGTACAAAAATCTGGATTTTGTCCATTTTGCTGTCTGACAATTTGTACCCAGGTAACAATCTGTTGCTTCAGTATTAGCTCACTCTTTGCATGGTTGACTATAATCCCCAACAGTGGGGCAAGGTGGAGCAAGTAGTCCCAGCGCTGCACCAACAAATCCATGGTTGGTGTGGTAAGCAGTCAATCTTCTAAATATGGAAACACCTGGAACCCCTGCAAACTGAGATATGCTGCTACCACTTCCATGCACTTGCTGAACACCTGAGGGGCTGTGATGAGATCAAAAGGCAGTGCCCTGAACTGGAATTGAATGGATTTTAACCAGAAATGGAGACATCTCCTGGATTGCATCACTGTCTTGATATAACAGTAGACATATTGGAGATCTACAGAGCACATCCACTCATCTTTCCTAAGAAGGGGTAAAATGGTCTGAACTGTGACCTTCTGGAATTTTGTCAGTTTCATTAACTGATTATGGTGGATTAGGTTCAAGATTAACCTGAAGTCCCCTGTTTTCTTTGGAACTAAAAAGAACCTGGAATAAACCCCAGATTCTGACTGGGGTGGGGGGACCTGTTGGATGACTCTTTTCTCTAGTAGCTTTTTTACTTCTGCTGCTGCAGATTCCATTTGACTGGGTGGTATGCCTGGAATCCTGCTCTTTTTATGTAGAAGGGAAACAAAGGGACTAGTGTAGCCTCTGGTAATTATCCTTAGCACCCACAAATCTTGAGTGATGGCCTGTCAGGCTTGAGGGTGCAGGAGTAAGCTCCCCATCCGACAGGCCTCCAGAGCGCAGCAGCTGGCAACCCATCAGGAACTCTGATAGGGTTTGTCAGTGAAAAGATTATAAAACCCTGGATTTTGTGGTTCATCTTTGGGCAATGTCTGTTAGTTACTCCTCCCTCTGCCTCGGGGGTGGGGGGGTTAGTCTGCAGGAGCAACCTGGCTGAATCCCTGTGATTTCAAAAACCACAGCTTCTTTCCCCCATTTTGGTTCCTACAAAAGGTCATTTGAGGGGTGGAAAAGTGAATTCCAGTGGCAGACAGATTCTTGCTTTCCTGCTCACTTCTGGTAAGCATTTATTTCACCTTTGGTCCAAACAGAATCAAACCATCATAAAGTCATGAATGAAGCATATCCTGAAGCCTTCTATAAAGTCACATAAGCACATCCAGGCTTGCCGGCGGATAGTGACGCCAGTGCCTGCTGCTCTTTTCATACCATCAGCTGTGTTGGAAAGCAGACACATGGATACATGGACATAAACTGTAGAATAGACAACTGGGACTCCACTGATTTCTAGATGTCCATAATAAGTTATCCAACAGGGACTTGGTCAGCCCCTTTATCAAGTCTCTCTTAAAATGTGTCATATGGGCAAGGTAATTCAGTGCCCTAAGGGCAAAAATCACTGAAACATGTATATTTCCCAAATCTGTACAAAGCCCTGGCCTCACTATTAGGAAGATAGACAGATGTGCTCTCCTCTGCAAATTCCTTCTTTGTGGCTGCCACAACCATGGCATCCACTGGGGGACCCTTGCTCCAGTACATTCTAGTCCTAGGAACAACCAAACTCTTGACTGGCTTTCATGGTATTGGCTCCACCACATCAGGTTCCCTCCACACCCGCTGCACCACTCGGTCCATAAGATCATCAGTGGCTGGTACCATCCAAGAAGTAGAAGAGCCAGCCTCAAATGTCTTAAAAAATGCAGACTCCTCAGGAGAGGGAGTGTCAGAGGACCAAGCCTGTTGTTACTTAGACAGTTCAAGCATGTCACCAAAGGTGACATCTTCCAGTGGGGATCATGGGGACACTTCACCCTCATCTAATTCTGTGTCTTCAGTGACTGACTCTAGAGAGCAGTCCAAGTGTCCCATTTTATAAGCCTGTTTTATCGAACCCTGCCTCATTTGAGCTTCTGGGGAGGGATCAAAATCAGACTGGGGACGCGCACAGCGAGGACCCTCCCCCAAGGCTGAAGGAGTCTGACTGTCCCAGTTAACTAGGATGCATGGATTCAGATACAGTATCCAATGGAGATAGGGATGGAGCCAAGCATAGTACAGACACCTCTTTTCTTGGTCTGGAGAGAACCCTTTCAAATGCATCAAATGTCGAAGATGCAATCAGACCTGAAGGAGCACCCCTCTGTTACAAAAAAAGAGACAGGAGGGACATCATCTGCTCCAAATCTCCCTAGCTCCAAAGCTGAAAATGGAACTGAGCTCTCAAGCGCCAAGGCACCAAAGGGAAGAGAGAGATCAGAAAACTTTGAAGTCAACCCCACCCTCGAGTACTGGCACTGAGGCTTCAGCTATGAGACTCATCTCAATCCAACACAATTGGAGTCAAAAGAGTAAGGGATACAGTTGGAGTAAAAGCTGAGAGGACTGTAAGCTCCAATGTCAGTGCTCCAGGAAGGCTCTGATCCATTGGTTTCTTCAGACTGCAGCTGAAGAAAGCAAAGGAAAGGCAGATGGACCTGTACCTGGGGTGCTTAAAGGGGATGGCACTGGGAGTACCCTCAACTGAATGTGTGTTCAAAGGAACCTCCACATCATCTGGTTGATGTCCACTTCTGCAAGACTCCTTGTCAAATGGAAGGAACTTGAAAAATAAGCCACTGATGGTGGTTGCGATGAAACCTCTCTTGCAGGAAGGGAGAGTGGAGCTAAGGACTCCCTGGCTTTGATGAGCAATGGAGAGGAGGTGTCAGAGATTAGATCTGAGAGGTTTCTGGATCCAAACATTTAAGCATTTTTGGTACCACACTCGAAAATTCTATACAATCTGGTTACCACTTTCTGGATCTCTCCACTTTTCTACTTCCTTATCTCTCTCTCTCTCTCTCTTTTCTCCGATTTTGTTTTTCTCCTTTTCTTTAGATGGCTTGGGTTTCTCGTTCTCTTAGGTGGAGGAGAACTCTCTGAAGATCTGAAGTAGAAGGAGCTAAAGTTCCAGCGTGGGGGAGGTACGCCCATCAGGACTAACTTGTCCCTGTGTCTACGAAAACTCTGGCACCAAAACAGGCACATCCTTCACAGTCAGTATCCAGGCACAGTGCCCCAGATAGTACACACTCAAAAAGTGAAGGTCGTGCTGCAGGATTTTGTGGCCACAGGCCAAACACTTCTTAAAATCGGCGACCCTGTCTGACATAATAAAAAAAAAAAAAAAGACACCAACACTGGCTAGATAACTAAAGGATTACAAAATAACATTACTTCGTCATTCAAAACTAAGTAAAGAAGCATTAGAAAAATATAGCAACAGTAATACAAATAATAGTAACAGTAATAATGACTTCGTTAAAGAATGACAGGGAAAAGTTGTTTTTTTATACTGGGGCAGCATGAAAAATAAGAAATATAAGAAAGAAGGAAGCTGAGGAAAAAGGCAAAGAGGATAGCTCAAAAACCTGATCAAAGAATCACTTTTCTCCAAAGATGTCACAGCCCCCAAAGACCACACCCATCTGGTTCAAATGACAAATGAGATCTGAGGTATTCTGAGGGAAAATAGATGAGGTGTCAGGGTCCTGGATCCAGAGCTTTTGAAAGGTGCTGACGTTGGATCCAGTAATCCAAAGGCTGAATTGAACGAAAACAGACAACACAAAATCCCTTATTTCCAAATCCCCCAAGTCCTCAATGCAAACACCACAATGCCTTACCTTGACTCTGGCTAGAGCTCCATATTTAGCAAATGTGAACTTCCACCTTTCTGCTCCAGATATATGGATTATAAACAAAAACTAGAAGCATTACAAAATACAGACATCTACAAATTAGTTAAACCCCCAATACTATATCCCAAATTCCTATAAATGTCATGGCCCCATAACTGCAAAGTACTTATAATTCATCCATTGATCAAAGGCATTATCCTACATCCTCTGGCCTGCCATCACAGTCTCTAAACTCAAAACCTACACTTCAGTATCAAACTTCAGACGAATCATCATACTTGGGCCATTAGCAAAGATTACTGAAATATTACCTTATAATGAGCTGATGGGATACATCTTTAAAAATGACATACTCTCTAACACACTAAATGGTTTCAGAACCAGGTACAAGATCCAAATGGGAATATACACAGTCACTAAATACATTCATGAGGCAATGGAAAAAGGAAAACTAACAGGAGACTTTTTATTGATATAAAACATCCATCCAGATCCATTAACCACTAATTTAAAACATTATGTAAATTTTGATCCATCCAGATCCATTAACCACTCATTTAAAACATTATGTAAATTTTGTATCAGTGAAGTACTTAGAGCTTTTACAGTTAATTCCAGCCGAAATACACCAGAAAATGTCACCTTCTCATGGAAGTAGCACAAGGTACTATTTACAACCCATACTTATTTCAGTTAATGATGTATGAAACTAACTAAAATGGATGAATCATTAACTGAAAATAAAAGTCCATAATACTGTAACACTAAAAAAGAACTCAGCCTTAACTACTACAGACCAAGCAGGAACACCATTAAGACTATTAATGATACAATAAAACTTTTACAGTCCATACACTCAGGGTGGGCCATGGACCAGTCCACCAACCCAGTTAAAAAAGACATGCGTACATGCATGCATACATACATAAATTAACCTTACTATGACATGGTTATTTTTCTTTTTTCATTGCATAGTTAGTAAATTCCATGCATGACAGCAGTGATTTCTATAATCAGGCAACTGCAGCTTAAAGTGTCAGCAAATGTGGCAGAACTGAGGCGAGAGCAGTGGCAGATTCAGGAATTTGCAAAGGGGTGGTGGGGGGCACAATCTGGTCAGCAAACTACAGGGGTGGAAGCGGGAAAGTGGGATACTAGGTTTGGTGGCTGTTGTAGGTGGCATGTGTGTGGGACCTCATTTCACAACATACTTTTAGGGGATTTTTCTGAAGCACACTGAGCTGATATGCTGTACAGTGCACTACAAAGGGTGCTACTGTATGAGTCCTATTTGTAAGCAGTATACATTGCTCTACTTCATAGGTTGGTACTAGGCTATCGGCCCTAGGGCCTATACAAGCCTAGCCATAACAATTCCCTGGATATTTCTTCCCACAATATTTACTTCCCTGGACCCCTGTCTAGCAGGGTGACTGACATAATCCCTGGAGTGAATTTCCTATCTCCCATCCAATCGTCAAGGTTCCTTTTCAAGAGGGCCAAGAAGGCGCTCTGCTTGACATGTATGGGCAGTCTATTCCAGAGTAAGGGGAGTTTCTGGGTCAGGAACCTATCCCTCCAGCACGTTTTGTTCATTGTGATGACAAGGTTTAGATCCCTGGAGCATGTGGCCCTGAGGGACTGGGATTTCTTTAAGTGAAGCATGTCCAACAGCTCAGGGTTTGACATGGCCTTGTATGTTAAGCAGAGATTGCCACTGAGTAGACGATATGCCACAGAAAATAGCTGGAGTTTTTTAGATGGTCAGCATAGGGCATCTGCTTTAGGCCTGTGATTCTTTTAGTGAGGGATTTCTGCGGGCTTTCCAGCTGTCTTGTGAGGTACATACCAAATGGGGCGTTGTACTCTATAATGGGTCTAATGAGGGATGAGTACAGTGGGACAATGGCCTCCTTTTTTTTGAATGAAAAGCCCTTAGTGATGAGGTGTGCCACATAGAAGGATTTCCTGACTGTTGTGGCAATGTGGTTATCGAAGGTTAGACCACTGTCCACCTGTGTCCCTAAGTCTCTCATCACACTTTCAGTGTTTCGTGTACTGCCACCTATGTGGTAATTCATGGGTACATGGTTTTCCCCAAAGGGGATAACTATACATTTCTTGGCATTAAGCTTGAGCCCATGGCTCTGGCACCAAGCATCTGTTTCTGTAAGGCCCTTTTGTAGAATATCCACATCATTTGGGGATTCAATAATGGCTCCCAGTTTGCAGTCATCTGTGAACTTTGTTAGCCAGATTCCCTTAGTGTTGGCCTGTACTCCAGAGAAGTAGATGCCAAACAAGAGCGGTCCCAGGGCTGAACCCTGGGGTACTCCACTTGTCACTTGTCTGGAGCTGGATTTGGAGTTGGCTACTTTTACAGTCTGGGTTCTGTCAGTAAGCCAGTTAGCAACCCATCAAGCGACGTAGGGATTTATGCCCAGCTTAGTAAGTTTATCTTGATTCCAGAGTGGGGGATGGTGTTGGAGGCCTTGACGAGGTCCAGATAGGCTGTGTGGACTGCCTTACCCTCGTCCACAGCTCTGGAGACTGATTTGAAGAAGTCAATCAGGTTCAGGAGACAGGATTGGCCCTTCACGAACCCAAACTGGGTGGGGTCCAGTGTTTGAAGGTTGCCAATGCCTTTGTTTATAAGTTCCATGACAATGTGTTCCATGCCCTTGCAGATCAGGCTTGTCAGATTGATGGGACAGTAGTTCCCGGGACCCAAGGTGGATCCCCCCTTGTGGAGTGGGATAACTATAGCCGTGCGCCACTCAGTGGGCATGAAGCCTGAGGTGAGGCTATGATTAAACATGACACTTAGGTGAGGTGCCAGTTCATTTTGTAGTTCATGTAGTACACAGCCCGGGATGTCATCTGGTCCCATGGATGCTGTATTCTTAGCCTTGGAGAGTGCGGTTTCTACCTGTGTGGTTGTGATTACCAGAATTTGGCAGTCTTTTGGTATTGAGATGGGCCCTTTAGGGGGTGAGAGGGGGTGAAGTTGGCACTAAATAGATCTGCCAGGATATTGGCAATATCCTTGGGATCAGTACATTTAATGCCATTCTGTTGTAGCTCAAAGCAGATCTGAGCATTGCCATTTAGATTCTTGACATAACTATAGAATGTCTTGTGTCTGTCTTTGGAATCTTTGGCAATTTTATTTTCCTAACTATCTCTGGAGGATTTTATGAGGGATCTCAGCTTCTTACTGAGCCTGGTACGGGAGTTATTTTGCATCCTGGGATTTTCCTCTTTTCTACAACAGTTTCTTCCTTCTGTTGTATAGTTTGTTTATGGCAGGGGGACCACCAGATTGGCTTCCTTTTTTTGGAGGAGAGCATCTTGGTTCTATCTGGGATGACATGATTCATGCACAAGTGGATGTGCTCGCACAGTGCCTTAAGTGTAGGATTCAGCATTCGAACTTTCAGTTCACGTCTGCATGGGTGCCATGAAGTTTGTCACTTCTGACTTGAGTAGCATGAAGTTGGCTTTGGAGAAGTTTTTTACGAAGGTTTCCTTACTGGGAGTGGGATGTGGATGTCAAGGGTGATTTGCTTATGGTCAGACCTGACCAATGAAGGGGTGACTACTGGTGTGGAGCATCTATCTCCCATGTTGGTAATGACCAGGTCTAGGATACTGGAGCCCCTGGTGGGACAATGGATTAGTTGATCCAGGGCGTTGGAATTTATGAATTCCAAAAACCATTGGGAAAAGGTGTTGGTACCCGTGTAGTTTTCCCAGTTAATGGCAAGGTAGTTGAAATCACCCAGTATTAGGGTGTTTGGTTGTATCTTAATATTTTCCAGTATGTTTAGAAAGGTGTAGTGAGAATCTTGGGGCATGGTGGGGGATCTGTAGCAAGCTACAGTTTGGATTGCAGTCTTACCTAGTGTTAGTTGCACCTGGAGAATTTCAGGTGCATTGTGTTGGGCAACTAGCTTGGAGGTGTGAATATCCTTGGTGAATATGCACACTCTTCCACCTTCAGTGTTTCGGTCTTGGTTTTATGGCCGAAAAGTGTGGCAAGAGTTGTAGCCTGGTATTGTAGGGATGCACTCTAGAGCCTTGAACCAGGTCTCAGTTACTGCTCAGATATCGACGTCCTCCATTTTTAGGAGTGCCGCGAGAGAGTGCATTTTAAGGTTTAGACTTCTACCATTGAGTAGCATTACCTTCAGATTTTGCATGCTTATATCTGTTATGGTGGTGGTTTTATCCTTTGAACCTTGCCTAAAAAAGGCACTATAGGGGTGGCAACAGCTTTAGCCAGTAACCTGAATCCCAGGGGTGACAGGAGCAGACCATCTCTGGAAAAGCATCGTGGTTTGTCGCTCATGTCTTCCCAGGCAGACAGATACTAGATCCCCTTTGAATGACACCAGAAGCTTAGTCAATTGTTGAAGTCAATCATTTTATCCTTATACTGTGGTATCTTTCTGGATGAAGGCAGGATGATACTCAGGGCTAGGATCATACCTGCCTGGGCCACATGATGCGAGAGCGCTTCCATGTCTCTTTTCATGTAGTCCACGGAGGTACGTCTCAAGTCATTCACTCCAACATGGACAATGACAGAGTCTTATTTGTACCTGTGGAGTGACTTGAGTGCATTTGTTATGTGGTGGATCCTGGAACCCGACAGGCAGCTGACTGCAATTTTCTCCTTGTTCAGCCTGGTGAGTGGGAAATCAGTGTGCCTGACTATAGAGTCACCTATGACTAAAGTGCTGGGTACATTGTCTTGCCTTAGGGGCTGTTATTGGGTAGTGCACTGGTGTTGTGAGCCATGTGTCACTTTGACTGTGGCTGCTGTTTATTTGCGTTTCAGCTTCGGAGGTCCTTGTTGCTTGGGCAGGTTAATGTTAAGGGCCTCAGCATATGTGGGTTTAGTGTTGCCATGTGTGGGTGTTGATGGTGTGGGTTTTGAAGGGCTATGTGTTGCTTGAGGTGTAGTGCAGGTGTTAACCTTCTCCTCTTGACTGTCTAGCACAATCTTGGCTGGACAGAGCTTTACTTCCAGTTTGGCTACATAAGTGCATCTCTCACAGGTTGTAGTGTTGGGTTGTAGGAGGAAAGGGTTGTCTGTGTACATGAGGCAGTTATTGCATTTCCCCAGTATGCCCAGATTCACCAGGTGGACAGGAGAAATCACTGGACGCTGACCCTTGGACATGCCTGTTTAGGTGCTTTTTTGTAAAGTACAAGAGCTGTTTTCCCTTACCTTTGCAAGGTACTTTGCAATTACAGGCTGTTTAGTACCTATGATTAATTTCTCCTTATTAACAAGGAGATTTGAGTGCTTGTATCAGTTTAAGGCTTCCTAGTGCTTTCCAGCAGGCTCTAGAGCAAGTACTAGTCACAGAGGGTTCAGATTTTATTGCTACTACTGAGAAACCAGCTAGTTCTAAGGGAAAATTTGGAGAGAAGACTTTCTGGCATCTGTAATAGTTTAACCGCAGCCCCGCAACCCTGTACAATGTAAAAAATGTGTAAACATATGCGTTTTTAAGCCAGAAAGTTAAAAGGGATAGAAATCAGCCCAAAAAGGCTAAGACAATTACAATTTCAAAGCTGGAAACCATTCCTCTTGTGTTAGGCATTACAATGCTCACCACTCCCACTGGTAAGCAGTAGGACATCCCTGTACCACAGCAAGGTCTGGATAGCTCTGAACACAGAAAATAAGGTCCTGAGACCAGCAAAGTATGGGATCTGGACTATAATAGCTAGGAAAGGTGAGAAATGAGCAAACAAGATAGTATTTTTTTGGGTGGGGGGTTAAAACAGGCTAAACAATGAAATGTTACAGTAAATAAACACAGAAAAGGCTAACACACTTGAGTATGTAGCCCTAAACAGTAAATGCAATTAAAACTCTACAAAATTAGAAATTTAAAATTTTTCAAATTACGCAAGGCAAGTGCACAACTGTAAAACGATTTAAAAGGCAGTAATACAGTAGAATAAGCAGCTAGTCTACATATACAGAGAAGTCTATATATACAAAAAAGCAGCTAAAGCACACAAACAATTCAGATGCAGTGCAACCTAGAGCACTTGAGTTGTAGCAATATTAAGCCAAATACAGTTTTAATAAATGCACTAAAATATACTCTATATTTCCAAAATGTTTGAGAAGCACAGTCACAACACAAGGAGATTCAAGCATTTTTTTTTCATGGAGGCAGGGTGGGGAACAATACTAAAGCTATTAGCCTACACTCTTTTAGACAGTAAACATTACAGAAATCTTTATCACAGCAGTGGGCCACAAAATGAAAGTTTTTAAACAGAAAGGAGCAAGGAGACTCTACAGAATGCTTTTAACTGCAAACAAATCAGTTACCCCGTGCAGATTAGTTAATAGCAATAAAATACAGTAAAAAGGGGTCTATATCAGCATTTCGAAAATTTAATAGTTCGAATCACAAAATATCGAACTGAAAGGATCAAACTATAAAATTTTCGAATGCCGTTATAAAAAAAAAAAAAAAACTAAAGGATGTAGGCAGGGGGGCAAGCCCCCCCACACACCCCCTGCTACTTAAATATACCAACTCCGAGACCGCACTACATTGCAGTAAATGGAAATCCCCCCCTTATGGAGATTTCCATTTACCCGTTCGATGTTCTGCACTTTTGGCATTCTCGCATCGACAGTATCACATTCGATATTGTCAATGTTCGAGATGCTGATAGGAACCCAATAAAAAGTATGCAGCAGGCAATAAAAAGTGCTATATATAAATTGCTAGAAGCAATAACCAGTATAAATAAGCCAGAAAAAAACAGGATACTTATCGTTATATATCTCAGATCAGAGTTGTACTCAATGCCCCTCCTCCATTCTGCTCAGTGTGTATAGCTCTGTCATGGATTAATGCACCTGTACAGCTCCGTGGGTTAGCATGATACTAGCTCTGCTCATGATATCACAAGTGAGCAGTGACAGTGGCCTGATAGTACATTCGTCCTCACTATTGTGTCCACAATAATTCTTACTCTGCTGCCCTTAACAGTATACATATATGTATAGTACATATGTGCAGCGTATCGTCATGAATCATAGCCCAGAATATGCTAACTTAACATGATCTTCAGATACTTTGGAGTCACTGTTGTAATCCCAAAGTGATGATGGCAGCAGGTACTTGAAATCAAAGTTAACAGGTCTGCGCTTGCTAGATGCACAGACTGTTATTTTTTTTTTCTACTCAGACAGAAGATTTGGATCAAAGAACATTGCAAAGGACTTCAAGAGTTTGATCTCATACCAGTTTAAAAAGATAGCCATATAAGTACAAATGGATTTGTTCATTACTCCAAACTGATGGCAAAACTCTTGCTCAATTTCAGAATGGTGGCATTCAAAATCTGAAATATCAGAGATGGCATAAGCAATAATTTTTCTCACAGGGGCCATATCTTTGCAAAAGGGTGCCAGCCAGACTGACTGGGCTTTAATCACCTGCTATTTTAGTGTACATGAATGGGTATAACTGGGTGTAGCCAGGCATACTCTTTGTACTCTACATAGTACATTTTTTTCTGACCATCACATAAACGTGTTTTGGGGTCATATGATGTCTATAACTGTCTAAATGAATGGTTTTAAAAACAGGTATAATACTGCTAATAGAAACATTAGTTTTAATAGTTTTTTTGGGGGCACTTGAAAAGAACTGAGAAGGGGCAGGCAGCATTTTGAGAGAGGTGTCCATTTTTAACCGGTATGTGTGTGTGGTGGTGGTGGTGGTGGTGGTGGGGGTGGGGGGGGGTAGTGGTATACTAAGAGTTTCTGGGCATAAAATGGAATTTGCTTGCTACACCACTAATCTAAAATACATCATACCTCTCAACCTCTTATGACAAGAAATCTGGACAAAGCCAAAAACAATTGGGGAACAAAATGGCCAAAAAATACGAGCACATTTTAAATATTGCTCTTATAAGTTTAGAACATTGCTAGAATACATGTTTTTTGCTGAGGTGCATGCTCTGAAGGATTCCCCTCACTGGAAAAGTATCCTGACGTGACTCTGTCCAACCAAAAGAGTCAGAGTGCGTGTGATATATTTTGGAATTAGTTCTACTGGTTTTCATTAACTGAATTCTGCTTTCTCTTTTAACTCTCTTGCTGAAATGTTTTGTGTGTGTGTGCTTGCAGTACCAAGTCAAAACTTTTGAACTCTTTTGAACTACAAAAAAAAAATTATTACTGACTCTCAAAATGTATTGTAACCACTGAAATATAAATCAGTGGTTATATAATTAGGTCTTTACCTCACAGATAGATGCAGAATTTGAGTGGTTATTGGCTAGACTTCTAGTAGTCTGCTGCAGAATGATAGCCTTGTAGTTATCTATAAAGGACAAATGATTGAATGAAAAATACAAAGCAGATTTCTTACGGCCAGATCAGACCCAAAGCAATTAAAAAGCAGATTCAGCAGTAACTGTACAATACATACAATGGAAGATTTAAAAAGGAATGCTGTGTAATTTTTACTTAAAATAAGAAATGGGCATATTACATTCTGATATTTGGATAAGAGTATCACCCCTTCCCCATGTTGTGGGATTTAATGTAGGTCGGACTCCCACCCCGATTTACCATAAAGCACTTCAGAGAAGACAAAGCCTTGCAGTGATCCCACCAGTACAGTAATGCAGAGAAGTGGGATCTGAACTCACTTTGCTTTCAGTTACTCACTCATCAGTTAAGGGGGTTTCAATGTAAAACAGCAGCACAAAATTTCCGGTTCTTAAAACCGACAACCAAAAGCACCAGCAGTAACCAGAAAGTACAGTTTTGTACCTACCAGGCGGGTCCTCGGTCGGCCAAATTCCAAAGTCTAGGTCCAGCGTCGGATGTCGTCACTTCTTCCCTGACGTCAGTGCGACAGGGGTATAAAAGAACCAGCCAACACCATTTTCTTCAGTTTTTCTTGCCCCAGATGTCAGGTGCCCCCAGTAGGAAGGCAAAAAATTTATGTAATAATGCAAATGCAATATAATCAAAAAACAGTAGTTGCAAGCAAATACACCATAAAAGAATACCCCAATGAGGTTGTATGAGGAGGTGTTAGCCATAAGGCCTGTCCCAAGAGGGGAAGGAGGGAGGGAAACCTGGACTGCAGCTGTATTAGCACTCAAACATCTACATTTATGGTAGGTACAAAACTGTACTATGTTCATCGTGCATACAGCTGCAGTCATAACAGATGGGTAGAATCCCAAAGCTAATAAAGGGGTGGTAGGCACTAAGTGGAACTAGGAGGAGCCAGGATGCCCTGCAAGACTGCAGTGGCAAAGCCCACTCTAGTTTTGGAGTATAAAGGTAGGTTATAGTGCTTGGAGAAAGTATGTACAGAACTCCAAGTGGCTGCTTCCAAAATATCTTTGGTAGGAACCCCCCTGAGGAAAGCTGCAGAGGTAGCTGTGGCCCTTGTGGAGTGAGATCTGATGCCTGTAGGTACAGTTTTACCATGAAAAGAGTAACAAAAGCGTATGCAGTGGGCTATCCATTTTGAGATTGTCTGTTTGGAAATAGGCTTCCCTTCAGCACCTGTAGCATAGGACACAAAGAGTTGCTCTGATTTTCTGAAAGGCTTTGTTCTGTCCAAATAATAACGGAGCTGTCTGTGAATGTCCAAGGAATGTAGTAGTCTCTCCCCTTTGTTTTGTGGATTAGGGTAAAAGGTAGGTAATTGGATAGCCTGATTCAAGGCTACCCTGGATACTACCTTTGGCATAAATGAAGGATTGGTTCGTAAGGAAACTCTGTCCTGATGGAAAATGATGAAAGGCTGCACAGCCATGAGGGCTTGTAGTTCCGAAACCCTGCATGCTGAGGTGATAGCTAGAAGGAAGGCTGTTTTCCAGGACAAATATTGCAGATCTGTTGAAGCAGCAGGCTCAAAAGGAGGCAGGGTTAGTTTTTCTAGAATGAAATTGAGGTCCCAAGCCGGTACTGGTGGTTTCCTTGGGGGTTTTATATTCTTAGCCCCTCTGAGGAACTGTCTTAAGAGAGGGTGAGAGAATAAAGGAGGATCAGTGTTGTACTCTGCAGAAATGGCTGAGGCATGGATTTTGATGGAGGAGAATGAAAGTCCACTGCTTAGCAGCTCAGCTAGGTACTGTAATATTTGAGGTAAATTCAGTATTCCAGGATTCTGACCCTTTTTCTGATTCCAGGCACAAAACCGTTTCCATTTTGCGGAGTAGGCTTTTCTAGTAGAAGGCCTTCTGGTCTCCAAAATGACATCCTGCACCTCCTTAGAGAGTAGGGTCTGCTGTGAATTTAAGGAATCCTCCATGCAGCTAGATTGAGTGTTTTCAGCTGACTGTGAAGAGTTTTGAAGTTGTGCTGAGTCAGTAGAAGAGGCATTAGAGGCAGGATCCATGGTGGGGAATGCGTCAGGCTCCTCAGGAGTGGGTACCAGTGTTGTCTTGGCCATTCTGGAGCAATGAGAATCATCTTTGGTCCGTCTGCTCTGGCTTTTAATAGAACTTTGGGCAGCAGTGGAAGAGGTGGAAAGGCATAAACCATCATTGTTGTCCAACTGAAAGAGAGTGCGTCCACTTTCCAAGCCTGTGGATGAAAGGTCCTTGAGCAGAATTTTGTCAATTGGTAATTTCTGTGGGTGGCAAAGAGATCTATGCCTGGCCTTCCCCATGCTTGAATTATCATTGTAAAAACTTGAGGATGCAACTTCCATTCATGTGGATCTGTCATATTTCTGCTCAGGTTGTCTGCCAGCATGTTTTCCTTGCCTGGCAGGAACTGTGCTTGAAGTTGGATTTGTAATTCCAGAGCCATGTTCCAAAGAGACATGGCTAGCCTGCATAGGGGGTATGAATGGGTTCCTCCCTGTTTGTTTATGTACCACATCACTGTGGTGTTGTCTGTCTTTATCAATAGCTGGCCTGGATGCAGTAGGTCTTTGAAAGCCATAATAGCATTTATTACTGCTAGCATTTCCTTTTGATTGATGTGTAGGTGCTTTTCTTTTTGTGACCATTTGCCCTGAATGCACCGATCTGTCATGTGCGCCCCCCAGGCGTAGTCCGAGGCGTCTGTTGTGATGACTTGATTTGCTTGAGGCTTGCAGAATGGGAGACCTATGTTTCTTTGGCATGCTTGAGCCCACCACAGAAATTCCTTTTGAAGACATGGAATCAGTGGTATGATTGTTTCCAAACTGTGGCTGTGTTGAGACCATAAGTTTTTTAGGTACCATTGAAGTTTCCTCATATGCAGCTTTGCACATGGGATTAGCAGGATGCAAGATGCCATGAATCCCAGAGCCTGCAGGATTTTCCTTGCAGTCAGCCTGGTGAAGGTTGCCAGTTTTCTGAAGTATTGAGTTAATTGCCCTTGTTTCTATGGCATGAGGTAGGCCATCTGGGTGTTTGTATCCAAGCTGGCACCCAGGAAAATTATTGTTTGAGAGTGTATTAGTCTTGACTTCTTTTTGTTGACTGTGTATCCCAGAGATTTCAACATTATTACAAACGCCAGGTGTTTCAAAAGAGTGTGTTTGCTGTCCGCTTGGATCAGGCAGTCGTCCAAATATGGGTATATTTGTATCCCTTGAAGTCTGCAGAAGGCAATTACTGATGCCAGGCATTTCGTGAACACTCTGGGCGCAGTAGATAAGCCAAAGGGCAATGCAGAGAATTGATAATGAGATGAACCTGCAAGAAATCTGAGGTATCTTCTGCAATCTTGTCTGATTGGGACATGCAGGTATGCCTCCTTGAGGTCCAATGTTACCAGCCAAGACTCCTTGCCCAGCATGGGAAGAAGCTGCTGTAATGTGAGCATCTTGAACTTTGGTACGAGTAAATATGTGTTTAGGATGGATAGGTCCAAAATAGGTCTCCAATCTTTGCCCTTCCTTGGTACCAGGAATAGTCAGGAATAAAAACCTTGACCCTGTTCTTGCGCAGGTACCTTTTGAATAGCTTTCATGTCCATGAGATCTAAAATTTGTTTTTGTGCCTCTGCCCTTTGATTGGGTGGCAGGTTTGGCATGCCTCTCATTTTTGGAAGGGTGTGAAAGTGGAATCTGTAGCCTCTGTCTATAATGTCCAGGATCCATTTGTCTTTTGTGACAATATGCCAGTTTTTCGAAAATAATGCCAGTTTTCCGACTAAAGGTGCTGCCATTTGAGCCTTGCTTGGCATGCAAAGGGGAAAGTCATTGGGTCTGCTTTCTGAAAGGCTGTGAACTATCCTCACCCCCTCTAGGTGTAGGTGTTTGCCATTGTCTGCCTCTAAATGATCCTTGAGATTGCCCTCTACCTCTCGGGCACCTGTATCTACCTCTTTGAGGTCTGTCCGTGGCTGGAAAGGACTAATTTTTTGAAGGCCAATTTCTACTGAAGTGTGGGGGCTGTACCTGTAGGAAATCTTTCACTGTTTGCAATGATTTTGCCTTTTCCTCCATTTTCTTTAATACCTCCTCAGCTTTAACACCAAACAATACATCTTTTTGAAGAGGTGCATCTAGTAATTTAGCTTTGACATAATCTGGTAAGGTTTGCTCTTTGAGCCAAGCATGTCTACGTATGACTGATCTTGTAACAGCAGCTCTACATGAGGCCTCTAAAGCATCAAAACCACATTGCAAGGTATGTTTACCCACTTGCTCTGCACTATGCAACAAATCCTGAAACTCCTTCAAGCCTGGTTGTTCAGGTTGTGACATTTTGCTTTTCAACTGAGATAACAAAAACTGTTGATACTTTAACATATGGAACTGACAGTTTAATGCCCTCATGGTTAAGGTGGCCGAGGTGTATACCTTTTTTCCCCACCTTTCTAAAGCTCTGGAATCTCTCTTTGAAGGTAATGGATTTTTGTCAGTGGAGGCCTTAATTCCCTTGGGACCCTGTGAAATGGTTTCTGGGTCAGCCGCATGGCTTTTGTATAGGAATTGGTGTGAATCAGGAACCCAGTAATACCTGTCAGGCTTGACTGGAGCTGGAGGTAAAGAATCTGGGTTAAGGCTGGCCTCTGAATACACATCATCTAGTATGTCTAAGACAGGAGGTATAGCCAGAGGCCTGTGCTGAGGGAGCAAGAGGAAATCCCTGAGCCCTTTCTTGGAGTCTGAGTACTCTTGGCCTTCCCAGTGGAAGTGTTCCCTCAAGGTATGCAAGGTTTCCCCAAAAGAGTAATCCTCAGGGGAGACAGAGGAATGGACTCCTCTGCATCAGAATCTTCAAAAGGGGAGTAAGAATGTTCCTGGTCCTCAGAATGTTCTGAAGTAATGGAGGCCTGGTCCGAGGAAGGGTAATCTTCCTCCACTCTGGGCCTTTTGTCCGAGGGGGGTTGAGAACCCCCGATAAGAGTAATCAAATCCTCAGCCATTTTGAGCATCTGCTTTTTAGGCATGGGGCCTTGAGAGGGACCCTGTGGAGCTTGTCTTTTAGAATGCATGGCTGCTTTAGATTTAGTGTAAGCCTTAATGGAAAAAGAAGAAGAAGGCCTGAAGACACCTTGAGAGGTGGCAGGCCTGTCTGAACTCTGAGTTTCCCCGCCAAGAGTGGTTTCGGTATCTGTAGTCGGGGTGTGGGCCGAAGAGCCTGCGACCTCGGGCACAGAAGACACCGCTAATGAAGTGTTATCGGTAGTCAGGGGCTGCGTAGGTGCCTCGCTGAGCACCTGTAGTCGGCTTTAGCGTGGTGTCGGTAGAAGTCGCGGACCTCGTATGTCGGTCCTCATCTTTGCGTCATTTACTCAAAACTGGGGTCAGAGTATCCGACGACATGTTGTAATTAAACTTTTTGCCAAAATAGTGTTGGGCGAACTCGGCCCGACGCTTAATAGTGCGTCTGTTAAATGTAGCACAAAAACGACAGGCCGAGACGTCGTGGTCTGGGCCTAAGCAAGGAATACAGAGGGAATGGAAATCCTTATGCGGTATTTGCTTCCCACATGAAATGCAATTATTAACTTTGTCTGACATCGGTCTGAGGCAAGAAAAGTTTCCCCAACAGGGTACTTAGCTTTCAAGACGTCTTCGGTTGAAAAATATTCGTAATCTCAGGAGCTGGCCGACCAGCACTTGCGAACTGCTTCTGTTTCGGGCACCGCGCAGCAAGAAAGACTGGAGAAAATGGCGTCGGCTGGTTCTTTTATACCTCTGTCGCACTGACGTCAGGGAAGAAGCGATGACATCCAACGCCGGACCTAGACTTTGGAATTCGGCCGACTGAGGACCCGCCTGACGGCAGGAAAACCCATCTGTTATGACTGCAGCTGTATGCACGATGAACATCAGTGGCTTAAGTGCTTTGGTCCTGGGTACATTGGACTTGTACTCACTTATTTTCTTGTTGCTGGTGGTGCTTTTTGTTTAGAATGAAGTGGCTAGCTCCTACAAACTCTTCGCAGGGCAGTAGTCTTCTCCAGCAGTGCACAGTTTTAAAGGGCCCAAAATGAAGAGTCAGACATTCTACACTGAGCAGCTGTGGTCAAATTCCATGCTCGGTGCAACTTTTGATTTGCTAGCCATGTTGGAGGCAGAGATAGAAGAGAGCATCAGCGCCCTTCTACATCCCCAACAGGGAGTGACAAGTAGTCAATTAATAAAAACATACAACAACACAGCTTAGCTTAAAAAAGCCAGGGCTGTGCCAAAGGAAATAACTCCAAGAGCTGCACACAAACACAGTTTGCAAAGCGTCCTTCTGCGAAAAAATATGTTTTTTTATTTCTCAATCTCTACATAGTTCTGTGTTATATGCTTGTAAGTGTGCGTGTGTGTGAGATGTGTGCGAGTAATGAATAAATGAATATGCATGTGACACTGGAGAGTATAAATGTCTCTCCAAACACCATCATATTGGGTGACTTCAACTACCCAAACATAGACTGGGAACATTACTCAAGCCCCAACACCCTAGCCCAAAGGTTCCTTGAGTTCATAAATTCAAATGCTATGGAACAACTAGTCACCGTTCCCACAAGAGGATAAAATATACTAGACCTGATCATCACAAACATGGGGACAAAATGCTCCACACCGGAAGTATATCCCTCATTGGTGAGATCAGACCATAAATTAATCTCACTGGAGATCCACATCCCGCCCCACCCCAGCAAAAAGACCACAGTAAAGAACTTCTCAAAGCAAACTTCACACTTCTTAAGACTGGTGGTATCCTTCAAGGCCCCGAGCCAGTGGAAACCACAACCCACGCTGCTGAAACCCTTACAAATGCCTTCTGAGCACCTCCAGGAATGTATGGATCAAGCAATCCCTAACAAAATCAAGACCCTTTCCACCAAAGGCAGGCGCCCGGTCTGGTGGACTCCAGCCATAAACAAACTCTACAACAAGAGGAGAAAGCTACTACATGACAGAGCAAAATCCCTAAATGGGAAGGCATCTCTGATCAATACTAGCAAAAACTACGATCACTCATAAAATCATCCAAGGCCAACTTTGAGAGAAAAATCGCTAATGACACAATCATAAAGCCTTCTTTAGCTATGTTAGAAACCTGGGTGGAAACTCCCAGATATGCTCAGAATTAGTCCAAAATGATAAAAATCACTGAACCCACAGACATTGCCAACATACTGGCAGACAGGTTCAGTGCAAATTTCTCCCTCCCCAAAGGAGAAATATCTATCCCACCAGTGTCTAGCCTCCCAAACATCTCAGATGCCCAGGTGAGAGCTGCTCTCTCTAAAGCAAAAACACAGCATCAATGGGACTGGGCGGTGTCCCCGGCTGTGTGCTACACAAACTCAATGAGGAACTAAACCCACACATAAGGCTGCTGTTTAATCTTAGCCTTACTACAGGATCGTGCCAAAGAATGGCGTCACGGCAACTGTGGTCCCACTCCACAAAGGCGGTGCTTCTACGGACCCTGGAAATTACCGCCCCATAAGCTTGACGAGCCTTGTCTGCAAAGCTATGGAGAGGATCATAATGGAACTCATAAATAAAGACATTGGGGACCTACAGACACTGGATCCTACCCAATTTGGCTTTGTCAAGGGCAGATCCTGCCTCTTGAACTTGGTCGACTTTTGAAACAGTCACTAAGGCCATTGATGAGGTAAGGCAGTTCACACAGCCTACCTTGACCTAGCAAAAGCGTTGACACAATACCCCACTCGGGCATCATAGAAAAGCTCACCAGCTTAGATGTAAACCCATATGTCACAAGATGGGTTGCAAACTGGCTCAAGGACAGAACACACAGGGTTAGAGTTGCTGGTGCCATGTCAGACTCTAAGCCGGTCACGAGCGGTGTCCCACAGGGCTCAGTCCTGGACCCCCTCTTGTTCGGCATTTATTTTTCTGAAGTGCAGGCAAACATAGGGGGATTGTGGCTGATAAAATTTGCAGATGACTGCAAACTGGGCACCATAATTGACACTCCATCAGACACAGACATCCTCCAGAAAGGTCTCATAGAAATGGATAACTGGTGCCAGAGCCATGGCCTTAGGCTAAATGCCAAAAAATGTATAGTCATACCCTTTGGGAAAAACAAGGTAACCCCTAATTACCACATAGGTGGTAATCCATTAAACACGGAAGAAGTTATCAGGGACCTGGGGACCCAAGTTGACAGTAACCTCTCTTTTGACACTCACATTGCCAAAGTGGTTAGGAAGACCTTCTACATTGCCCACCTGATCATGAAGGGATTCACATCCAGATCAGGAGAGGTCATTGTACCCCTGTACTCTTCACTTATCAGACCAATGATTGAGTACAACACCCCATTCAGAATGTACCTTACCCGACACCTGCAGCAGTTGGAAAGACCCCAAAAGTTCCTCACCAAAAGGATAAAGGGGCTCAAACATATGTCATACGATGCCCGACTGAAGAAACTCCAGCTCTATTCAGTCGCATACCGTCTGCTCAGAGGTGATCTGTGCCTGACATACAAGGCCATGTCCAACCTGGAATTAATGGACATGCTCCACCTCAAAAATCCAAATCCACCAGAGCCACGAGAGCAAGAGACTTAAACCTCAACACGGATATAAATAGGGCGTGCTGGAGGGACAGATTCATCACCCAGAGACTCCCTACACTATGGAACAGAATCCCAGTCCATGTGAGGCAGAGCCCCTCACTGACTCTGTTCAAGAGAAATCTTGACGAGTGGATGGGTGATCGTAGGTTTACCCTGGGAATCATCTCTGTATCACTGCTGGACAGAGGCACAGCAAACTAATGGGTATAGTATTCTCATCCTAAGGGGTGGTGAAAGCCACACACACTCTGGCTAGGCTTATAAATGCCCTAGGGCAGATAGCCTAGTATGAACCTATGAACCTATAAGTCTTCACCGGCCTCATGATTATGCATCGGGTATTATTCTAGTGTACTGCAATACAATAATGTCGAAGATAAATGCAAAAAAAAAAAAAAAAAATAGTTGTGATTCAAAGGGAAAAAATGAAAAATTAAAGAAGAAAACTGTCACCAAAGCTGCTGAATTCTACATAGTGAACAATAGTTCTAAAAAGTACTGGAGATTAATTAATTAGTGCTTAACTACTTCACTTTACATTAAAACATTTGTTTTCAGAATGTTCGTTCTATAGAAAGGAACCACACTGTGCGATCATTCTCAACAGCAGAGTTTTAATGTAAGTAGGGTTGCCACCTTTTCGAATGCCCAAAGTGAGGCATTTTTAGAACATACTTCTAATTTATATTTGAACGAGGGCACTTGGCTGTGGACTCAGGTATGAAAGTACAGGGCCAAGAGAAGTGCATGTTTTAAGAGGAGATCCGGGGTGTTAGCGGCAAAGGTACCCAGCATTTCTTTTGTGCCCTCTGCGCACGGCCCTATGAATTTTGTACCAGTTTTTGCGATATTTTACATTTGATTTTCTCTGGGTACCGCTGTGCTGGAGTGACTTCAGAAGGCCCTGCACTTACAGAATAATGTGTACTTGACACAAACGGCACTGCCCCCACATCGGGGCGTTAATTCTATTGGAGTGAATAGGAGTGTGTCATATGTGAGTATTTTCCAAAACAGCCCCAGATATTTAGTAATAGTGTTAATACGCTTTCCAGTGACTTGATCACTAGTTACTCATCTGGCGAATCACTGGGTATAGTGGTTACCTGGAGTTGTGGGTACTGTGAGAATGCAGGTTCTGGGATCCCGGAGGCAGTATATTTATGAGGGTAAGACTGGGGTTGGTAAAACTTTGCCAGACTTCACTTGTGACATTCCAAAGTACCACCCTTTGTAAAGTGGAAGCGTGGCTCAGGGCTGTGGTTTGGAAGACCTGGTGACATATGGCTGGGACTCTGGATCATTACAAGTAGTAGTAGTACGATTACAGATTTCCTTTTTCCAACCAGAATTAACCAGTATATGGGTGCCTTGTACAAAGTGAAGAAAGTACAGTTGTGTACACTTACCATAAATGTAGATGTTCGAGTGTATTCACTGTTACAGTCATCATACTTGGGTTATCTGCCTGCAGGTAGCCCTCAGTTGGCCCAAATACCAGAGTCTTGGGATTTTTTGCATTGGATGCTGTCGCCTCTTCCATGACGTCAGGTCGTCAGGGGAATAAAACATGCAGCCGACACCATTATATCAGTTTTTCTTGCCCCAGATGTCAGAAGCCCCCAAAAAAGCAATTACATGATGTGGTACACCTCCAGTAAAAAGTAAATACTATGGCCATAAGATATGGCCAAAAAGAGAATAGGTAGAAAGTATAGAAAACGTCAGTGGGCTGGAGGGAGGGTAACCAGGACTGCAACAGTGAATACACTCGAACATCTACATTTATGTAAAGTGTATACAACTGTACTATGTTCTTCGTGTTTCACTGTTGCAGCCATCACACTTGGGTTGATTCCCAAAGCTGAGGAAGGGTGGAGGCAGTCAAGAAGTATTAGGGCTGGCTAGCAGGCCTTGTAAGACTGCTGTGGCAAATCCAGCTCTGGATTTAGAAAAGATAGGTAAGTGGTAATGCTTGGTGAAGGATAGGTAAGTGGTAATGCTTGGTGAAGGTGTGTACAGAACTCCAGGTTGCAGCTTCCAGGATGTCCCTGGTATGGACTCCCTGAGAAATGCTGCAGAGGTTGAGGTAGCCCTAGTGGAATGAGTTCTAATCCCCTGTGGGGTAGGTTTTCCATGGTGTTTGTAGCAGAAATGGATGCAGTGTGCTATCCATTTGGAAATGGTTTGCTTTGAAATGGCCTTTTCCCCTGCCCCTGTAGCAAAGCTGACTAGCAGCTGGTCAGATGTTCTGAAAGGTTTAGTCCTGTCAAGGTAGAAAGTACAGTTGTGTACACTTACCATACATACAGATGTTCGAGTCTATTCACTGTTGCAGTCCTAACAAAGGGTTATCCAGCTCCCGGTAGCCCTCGATCGAGCAGAATACCAAAGGTAAGTAAAAATGACGTCGGCTGCCATTGGTTGTAAAGGACATCAGGGCGTCAGATACAAAAGGAGGCAGCCGACGTCATTTCATCAGTCTATCTTGCCATAACAGCCAGAAGCCCCCAGAAATAGGGCTAAACCAAATGCAATGTTGGCAAATAAAATCCAGTTCAGCCTGTACCTCAGGAAAAGAGAATAGGAGTGGACCAAAAAAAGGGGGAAAGAGGGAGGGAAACCAGGACTGTAACAGTGAATACACTCGAACATCTACATTTATGGTAAGTGTACACAACTGTACTATGTTCATCGTGTTTCACTGTTGCAGTCCTAACAAATGGGTTGATTACCAAAGCCCAGAGAAAAGGGAGGAGGAACCAATAGAATCAAGGGTTGGAGATGATGCCCTGCAAAACAGCAGTGGCAAACCCCGCTCTGGCTCTGGAAAACAAAGAGACAAATTATAATGTTTTGTGAAAGCGTGAACAGAAGACCATGTGGCAGCCTCCAAAATATCCTTAGTAGGGACACCCCTTAAAAAGGCTGCAAAAGTGGAAGCTGCTCTAGTTGAGTGGGTCCTAACCCCTTGAGGAGGAACCGTGCCATAAAAGGAATAACAAATGGTGATGCAATGTGCAATCCACTTGGAAATGGTTTGCTTAGAAATAGCCTTGCCCTGAGCTCCAGGAGCAAAACTGACCAATAACTGAGCTGATTTCCAAAGAGCTTTAATCCTGTCCAGGTAAAACCTGAGCTGTCTGTGCACATCAAGAGAATGCAGGATCCTTTCACCTCTATTTTGAGAAATAGGAAATAAGGTTGGAAGGTGTATGGACTGATTAAGAGTCAAGCTAGAAACCACCTTAGGCATAAAGGAGGGATTAGTTCTCAAAGAAACCCTGTCTGTATGGAAAATAATAAAAGGCTCCACAGCAATGAAAGCCTGGAGCTCCGAAACTCTCCTTGCTGAAGTTATAGCCAAGAGGATGGCAGTCTTCTAAGGGAGAAACTTTAAATCTGCAGTGGCAGCTGGCTCAAAAGGAGGAAGAGAGAATGTCTCTAGACCAAAATTAAGATCCCAGGCTGGAGTAGGTGCCCTTCTGGGGGGGGGGTTAAGTTGCAAGCACCTCTGAGTACCATTTTCATCAGGGGATGAGAGAAAATGGGTTGCTCAAAAGAACAACGAGCAGAAATGGCTGAAGCATGGAGCTTGACAGAGGAAAAAGAAAGGCCACCCTGAAGCAATTCAGCCAGGTAATCCAAGATCAGAGGAAGAGTAGGCTGAGAAGAAGATTCCCCTCTAGCCTGCATCCAGTGAGAGAACCTTTCCCATTTGCCAGCATAGGACTTCCTAGTGCTGGGCCTCCTGGCCTCCCTCAGCACATCAACCACTTGCTGGGAAAGGGAAGAAGATAATGAAGAAGTCATATAATGAATGAGCCATGCTTCCAAATGGAGGGAATGAAGATGAAGATGCAGAATGATTCCCTCCTCCTGAACCAAGTGATTTGGCTTCAGTGGAAAATGCCAAGGAGGAAACTGGGAGAGACTGCGAAGCAGTGGATACCGATGCTGTCTGGGCCAGTCCGGAGCTATGAGAATTGCCACTTGTCATTCGTCCCTGATCTTCAATAACACTCTGGATAGAAGAGGAAGAAGAGGGAAAGCTTAAACTGATAGCGACGTCCAAGAGAAGGATGGAGCATCCACTCTCCAGGCTCTGCTGTGATGCTGTCTGGTGCAAAAGAGAGGTAGAAGAGGATTGTCTGGGGAGGAGAAAAGATCCACCTGAGGTATGCCCCAACGTTGAATGATGCTGTAAAAAACTGCTCTGTTCAGCTGCCACTCGTGAGGATCCAAGGTTGGCCTGCTCAACTGGTCTGCCAAAACATTGAGCCTTCCTGGAAGAAACTGAGCTAGGAGATGCAGGTCCAGGGATGCAGCCATGGACCAAAGATTCATGCTTTGTCTGCAAAGGGGGTAAGAGTGAGTCCCTCCCTGTTTGTTGATGTACCACATGACTGTGGTGTTGTCTGTTCTGACAAGTAGGTTCCCTGGAGAAAGACGATGCTTGAAAGCTAGTAAGGCCTGTTGAACTGCAATCAACTCTTTTAGATTTATGTGCAGGTGCATCTGCTGGGCGTTCCACTGTCTCTGTACGCATCTGCCATCCAGGTGTGCTCCCCAGGCATAGTCCAATGCGTCTGTAGTCAGAACTTGAGTGGCAGGAGGTGTTCAAAAGGGCATGCCCTTGTTTTGTAAACAGGCCGTTGCCCACCACAGAAACTCCGTCTGCAGAGATGGAAGCAGAGGGATCACCATATCCAGGTCCTGTGAGTGTTGACACCAAATGTTCTTGTAGTACCACTGCAATTTCCTCATATGCAGTCTTGCATATGGAATCATGAGAATACAAGATGCCATGAATCTCGGAGCTTGCAGGTATTTCCTTGCGGGGAGCTGAGACAGGCTTGCCAAGTCCTTGAAGTAAACTGAAAGAGTTGTCTGCTTCTCCTGGGTGAGATATATCATCTGGGCGGCTGTGTTCAGACTCGCTCCCAGGAATGTTATCTCCTTGGATGGTACCATTTTTGATTTTTCCTCATTGAGAGTGTAACCCAGGGAAGAGAGAAGAGTCTTTATGAATTCCAGATCCTTTAGCAGCTGTTCCTGAGAACTTGCTTGAATCAGACAGTCATCCAAGTATGGGTAAATCTGAATTTTCTTCTGCCTGCAAAAAGCAATGACTGGGGCCAGGCACTTCGTGAAAACTCTGGGAGAAGTAGATAAGCCAAAGGGCAGCGCAGAGAATTGATAATGTTGCTTGCCCACTCTGAAATGAAGATACTGCCTGCAACTTTCCCTGATAGGGATGTGTAGATAAGCCTCTTTGAGATCCAAGATTACCAACCAGGAATCCTTTTCTAGCATTGGTAGCATCTGATGCAGAGTGAGCATTTTGAACTTTGGAATTAATAGAAAAGAGTTCAGAATGGAAAGATCTAGGATAGGGTGCCAGGTGCCTTCTTTTTTTGGAACTAGGAAAAGCCTGGAATAAAAGCCCTGGCCTACCTGTGGAGCAGGAACTGATTCTATTGCTCCCACACGAAACAAAGTCAAAATTTGTTTTTCTACTTCTGCCCTTTGGTTTGGAGGAATGTGTGAGAATCCCTTGGGAGCTGGAAAGGTGCAGAAAGAAAACTTGTGACCCAGGGACACCGTTCTGAGCACCCATTTGTCATCTGTGATAGAGGCCCAGACATCTGAAAAGAGGGTCAACCTTCCCCCTAAAGGACTCTCTAGGCAAGCAAGAACAGGCAGAAGTTGCAAAAAATCATTGAGTGTGTTTTGATTGAGATGCAGGTTCAGAGCTTACTGCCTTAGAAGTGGAAGCCTTCCACCACCTAGATCTTTCCGGGGTACCTGTCTGTCCCTTAGAAGATTTGTAACCTCTAGTCCTGGAACGGTTCTGTCTGCTGGTATCAGGAAAGGTCCAACTCTTGGAAGGGTAATTCCTGCTAAAGCGAGGGGGTTGAACTTGCAGAAAATCCTTAACAGATTGCATGGACTTGGCTTTATCCTCCATCTTCTTAAGCACCTCCTCAGCTTTGCTGCCAAAAAGATTGTCTTTATGCAAAGGTACACATCCAAAAGCTTAGCCTTGACAGCTTCTGGGAGAGGCTGTTCTCTGAGCCAAGCGTGCCTTCTAATAACAGATCCAGTACCTGTAGCCCTACTGGAGGCCTCAAGGATGTCAAAACCATAATGCAAGGAATGCTTATTGACCGGAGTGGCTGAATTCAACAAATCCTGCATATCTTTACTCTCTGCAAAAAGAGGTGCACTTGCTATCTTAGACTTAATAGCCTCCAAGGTGTGCTGTTGGTACTTCAGCATATGAAAAGGGCAATTGGTAGCCCTAATAGCTAGGGTGGCAGAGGTATACACTTTCTTGCCCCACCTATCTAGGTTCCTAGATTCCCTGTCCGAAGGAACAGGATTCCTGGTAATAGTGACCTTAACTCCTTTAGGACCCTGAGAAATAACCTCCGGATCCACCAACGGGTTCCTGAAAAGAAATAGATGAGGATCAGGGACTCTGTAGTACCTGTCAGGTTTCCTGGGAGCAGGGGGAACCGAATTTGGAGACAAGGAATTTTCCAGAAAAACATCATCAACAACTTCCAACACAGGGAGAATAGCAAGAGGCTTATGCTGAGGTAAATCCAGAAACTCCCTAATCCGCTTCTTAGAGTGGGGATAAAAAGAAGTTATGTACTTACTAGAACGTTCCACGTTTGTAGTCCATCTCACCTATATTCTTGCTGGATGGGTTAGGAGCCAATATTCGCCACCGACTCAGCCTATACTAAAGCTCGACAGCTTTTTACTGGCTTGAGGTTAGGCCCTATCCCATGGTGCCTCATGGCAATTCCCCAGATCTAGTTTGCAAGAAAGTAATAAATACCCATCAGGTAATAATAATAAGAAAGACGTTGTAAAATACAGGAAGGGATTAGAAACATAATCCATTCCAGGTGGACAATCAAGAGCAAAGTCAGGCAGCCCCCAAAAAAAGTCCACTAGATCCCCCAGAAACAGGAAGGGGGTTGGAGGGAGTGACATAAGAATATAGCCGAGAAGGACTACAAACATGGAATGTTATGGTAAGTACATAACTTCTTTATGTTATGTAGTCCTATCTCGCCGTAATTTTTGCTGGATGGGACAGCGTCCCTAGCACCTTTATCCCGGGTGGCTCAAGCAAAGAGACTCTTCAGCACAATGGACCCAAAGGATGACCTGTCCCAGGAGACCAAATACAATTTGTAATGAGTGACAAACGTATGTGGTCTTGCCTAAGTAGCTGCTGCACAAATAGTATCAATTGGGAGCCTAGATCCAAAGGCGCATGTACTAGTTACAGCCCTAGTAGAGTGACCTTTAGCTTTTAACGGTAATTGTCTACCAGCTTGCTGATAAGCAAAAGATATGCAATCCGAAAGCCATTTTGAAAGAGTAATTTCTGAAACAGGTAAGTCTTTTCTTTTGTCAGAAAAGGAAACAAAAAGTTGATCAGCTTTCCTGAATTCTTTGGTCCTGTGTATATAGAATCTGAGTATCCTGTGGACATCTAGCTGGTGAAGTCTATACTCTGATTTATTAGAATGGTTTGGAAAAAACACAGGTAGCTCAATGGTAGTATTCAGGTTTTGTTCTGAGCATACCTTAGGGAGAAAGGAAGGGTTTGTCCTAAAAGAGACTCTATCCTTGTGAAAGATAATGTAAGGAGATTGAATAGTTAGGGCTTGAAGTTCCGAAACTCGCCTAGCCGATATTATAGCTACCAAGAACAGGGTTTTCCACGATAACAATTTTAAGTCTGAAGACGAAGATGGTTCAAAGGGTGCAGACATCAAAGATGAGAGGACTAAATTTAAGTCCCAGGGTTCTAAAGGTTGTTTTATTGGGGGCCTAAAAAGAACTGCTTTTAAGAAGGTTTTACAGAGGGAGTGTTGCATGACTGAATTTCCCATGAAACCAAAATGGAAATTGGAAATGGCAGCTAGCTGAACTCTAACTGTAGCGGCTGCCGCTCCTCCATGAAAAATTGTTGTTAGGAAGGATAAAATGGATTCTAAAGGAGCTGTATATGGATCTAAGCCCCGGTTTGTAGCCCAAAGGGAAAACCTTTTCCATTTGCTAGAATATAGTTTCTGAGTGGAAGGTTTATGGGATGAAATTGACCGTTGGAATGCACCTGGCTATACGTGGAATTGGAGCAGCCATTCTGTCAATTTGAGGGTGTGGATGGAGGGGTGGGAACTGCCCGACTGATGAATCAGGAGATCTGGAGATGGATCCAGAATACATGGTTCCTCCAAAAGGTAGGGCCACAGGAAAGGAAACCAAACTTGTTGAGGCCAGTAAGGAGCAATGAGGATCAAGGAACTCCTCAACTGTCTTGCTTTCTGTATTACTTTGGGGATAAGTGGAAAGGGAGGAAAGGCATAGAGAAGTCCTGGGGGGCCAAATGTGAACTAGAGCATCCCTGGGTGACATCCCCAGATGGGGAATGAGGGCAAAGTAGCTGCTGCATTTGGTGTTCAGGTGAGTGGGCAAATAGATAGCAGCAAGGTTGGCCCCATTTGTGAAATATCTCTTTCGCAACTATTGGATTCAGGGACCACTCGTGAGGCATCAGAATTGCTTGGCTGAGTTTGTCTGCTATTACGTTGGATTTCCCCGGGATATGGGCTGCTATCAGGAAGCTTTGAATATCCATCGCCCATTTCCAAACTCTTAAGGCCTCTCTGCAAAGTGGGTAAGACTTGGTTCCCTCTTGTTTATGTACCACACACAACAGACATGTTGTCTGACTGAATCGCAATTGTTCAGTGGGAAGGGAGCTGTGAAGTGCTTGCAACGCATATAGCACTGCTCTCATCTCCAGATGTGTAAGTGGTTCTCATGGTTTTGCCAAGTACCTTTGACTGTCTGTCCCAGATAATGCCCCCCTCCCTATCTGGGAAGCGTCAGCGGTCAAAACTGCTTTCTCTTGGGAAGGAACAAGTGGGCGACCTATGACAAGTTTTTTTGTGTGTAACCACCATGTCAGATCCTTTTTGCATGCGTTTGTTATTAATATCAGATGACATAATGGAAGGTCTTGCATCGACCATTGTGCAAACAGCATCCATTGGAGAATCCTCATATGTAGACGAGCAAGAGGAACTAATAAGATGGCGGAAGCCATAGTCCCTAGGACATGAAATACTACTCTGGCTTGGACTCTTTGTTTAATAAGGATCTGATCTGACTGCGTAGAGATTCCACTCTTTCCTGTGTTAGCTTTACTGACATGGTGGTTGTGTCTATTTCTGAGCCTAGATATACAGCATGCTGCGAGGGAGATAAGACTGACTTTTTTAAGTTGACAGTGATGCCTAGGCTGGCGCACAAGAATAGAGTCTCGTCCCCGGTTCTTATGAGTTGATGCTTGGTGGTAGCAGTGAGGAGCCAGTCGTCTAGGTACGGAAACACCTGGAATCATTGACGTCTCAGGTGAGCCGTTACCACTGCCATGCATTTGGTAAACACTCTGGGGGCTGTAGTGAGGCCAAAGGGCAGTGTTCTGAACTGAAAATGGCTGGCTCCCAGCAGGAAGCATAAGTGTCTCCTGGAGCTCCTGTCCATTTTGATGTGGTAGTACTCATCCTGGAGACAGATTGAGCACATCCAGTTGTCTTTCCCGATAAAGGGAAATATCGACTGCAGTGACCATTCGGAACTTTGATTTTCTTACATGCTTGTTGAGCCTGCTGAGATCTAGAATTGATCTCCAGTCCCCTGTCTTTTTTGGAACTAAAAAAAAAAATCGAGAGTAAGTTCCAGATCCTACTTGCTCTGCGGGGACTTCTTGGATGACTCTTTTTTGTAGCAACGAGATGACCTCTGATGTTGCACAGTCTAGTTGGATGAGTGGTACATCTGGAAGAGACCGGTTTGTTGGGGGTTCAGAAATAAAGGGAATCAGGTAACCTCTGGATATTACTGTGTGTACCCAACGATCTTGAGTGAGAGTTAGCCAGGTGCTTGGGTACAGTGATATACGACCCCCGACTGCCTCCAGAGACGGACAGTCGAGCAACCCCTCAGGGTCAATGGAAGGGGCAATCAAAGAAAGCTTCTCTGTCTCCCTGATGTTGCGGACCTCCTCTGCTGCGAGGGCGGCGTCTTCCATTATATCCTCCCTCTCTGCCCCTGGGGAAAAGTTGACCTTGTGCCTGAGGAAAGCCTTTTTGGGATTTGCGGAACCACATTTTCCCTCCTGTATTACCCTTGGGATAGGGTCTGGATGGGAGAGAGAGAAACGGACTCCCAACTGCAGATAAGGTTTTTCCTTCCTGCTCGCACCAAGTCAAAGTCTCTTTCACTTGGGGTCCAAAAAGAGATGAACCATCAAAGGGAACGTTGGTGAAGGAATACTTGAAGGATTACGTAAAATTACAAAGCCGCAGCCATGAATGTCTCCTGAGGGCTATTCTTGCTGCGGCTGCCCTGCTCACTCCATCTGCTGCATATGAGATCAGCCTCATGGAGGAGTTAGCGATGGAAGCAAGGGTGGAGAGCTGCGCGGAAACCTTGTCCATGGAACCCGGAGCTATTGAATCCTGGAGGGTATCTCCTAACACTTTCAGGTGATCCCTCTGCAGACGAGTGAAATGAGTCAGGTAATTCAGCGATCTTAGTGTAAATGCCACTGAAAAAAAAGTACGCTTCCCGTACTATCCATCGTCCTGGACTCCTTGTTAGGAGGATGGATATTAGAAGACGTCCCAGATAATTCCTTCTTGGTGGCCGCTGCTACCACCATAGCATCAACTGGAACTCCCTTGCTAAGGAAAGACTTGACCTCAGGTGCTGTCATAATTTGTTTGGCCTCCTCGGGACGGCTTCCACTGAATCTGGAGAGGTCCATGCTTTCTGCGAAATGACCCCCAAAGTTGGTCATATGGTGGTGTCACCCAAGAGGTGGAAGGTCGGGAGCCAAAGGCCTCAAGATACACTGATTCATCCTCAGTAGGGTTAGAGGTCTTCCAATCACCCCTCTGTCTAAGGATTTCTAGGATGTCAGAGGAGATCCTCAGAGGGAGATCTAGGGGACCCTTCTGATCTCTGTAAATCAGTGTCTGATGTGACAGACTCAGGGGAGTCGACATGTTTCCTCTTACATAACCTCTTCCAAGGGACCTCTCCAGTGGGATAATCTGGGGAGGTCTCGGAAGAGGGGGTGCCTACAATGGGGGCTACTTTGGCATCTGGTTCCCTACACTGTGGGGGTGGCAGGAGGGAAGAGGTTGCTGCCTGCTGCTCGTGGGACACAAGTTCCAAAGGAATGGCTTTGTCAGAGGATAAAGCCTTCTCTATAGCTTTGAGAGCCTTTCCCCTCCGCTCCGAGGGGGCGGATGGTCGACTCCTAGCAAGAGGGAATGGCTCCGAAGCAGAAGTGGGAGCCGAGCTGAGTTGAGCCGAGGCTCAGAGAGGGAGGGTCAACTCCAAAGAGAACCCAGGGTGATTGTCCCCCTGGGAGTTGACACAAGAGCATCAGCTCCCAGAACCCTTGGCTCCAGACTGAGCCATTGAGGATAGAGTAATTGGCTCCGAGGAAACAGGCTGAATCCCTGGAGCCGAAGGGTCAAAGACAGAGGAACCTGACGTAATAGGTTCCGAGAGCAAAGCAGTCAGAAGAGGAACAGTGATCGGTACAGGGAACGGCTCCGAGACCTTTGGGTCTGGAGGGGTCAATTTTCTAGCCAGAGCTGGATCCAAAAGCAACTGCTTCACCACCCTCTCAATGTCCTCATCTGATAGGGTCCTAGAGGATCTGGTGGAGAATGAAGGAGACCTCCTTCTCTCCAAAATAGGAGATCTCAAAATAGGAGATATAGTCTCGATGTCAGGCAAAACCTTCAGTACCGAAGACTGTCATGGAACCGATGGAATAGACTGCACTGAAGATGAAGCAGAGTTGGAACCGGAACTCCATGGTTCCGACGCCTTAGGACTTTTTGGTCAGACACGAAGTCGGGGCCGATGATTTTCTCTTTGAAGATTTTGGAGCTGCCTGACCAAGTTCCAGATGTCCCTGGAAGGAACTGGTCATGAGACCCCTGTCAATAAGCTTTCTCTTCCTTTCATTTAACACTCTTGTACTAAAATCGTGACAGAAGGTGCAAGGTTCCTGTAAATGGGCTTCGTCCAGACAATATACGCAACTGGTGTGGCTGTCTGTAAGAGACATTTTCTGCACACCTGTCACATTTTTTGAAGTCCGAAGGATGATGATCGTTATGATCCTTATCTTTAGACATAGTTAAAGACTAAAAAAGACTAAAAAAATAAAGGTGTAAGGAAGAAGAATTTTTTTTTTTTTTTTATAATAGTCACAGAGAGGAAAGGCCCTCTAATTTAAATGAGCCGTACAATCTTAAGGGGGGGAATAGAGGTTGAAAACTTTCAAAAAAACAGAAGCACAATACAGAAGAAACTATATATATATATATATATATATATATATATATATATATATATATATATATATATATATGACAGAAAAAGGTGGTAGAAAAGGACTAAATAAGTAAAAAATCATTCTACTTAGCCAACGAGCCAATAAGACACAACCTCAAAGCTTTCGCAGCAAACAAGATCTGGGGAATTGCAATGAGGCACCATGGGATAGGGGCTAGCCTCGAGCCATTAAAAAGCTCTTGAGTTTTAGTATAGGTCGAGTCAGAGCTGAATATTGGCTCCGAACCCATCCAGCAAGAATTACGGTGAGATATGACTACATAACATTCCTGGCTTTCCCATTTAAAATGTTCCCTGTTTAGAGTTTCACCAAAAGAGAAATCCTCTGGAGGAGAGGCCGAAAGGATGGACTCCTCTACATCTGAATCCTCAAAGGGAGAAAAAGCCTGAGAAAATTCCTCTTCGTCAGCAGAAATGCTGGAAGAATCAGATCCTGAACAGGAGAAAACCTCAGGAGAAAAATCCCTACTCCTTTTAGGAGGAAGAGGCTGAGAACCCCTAATAACAAATCATTAGCCATTTTAAACATTTGGGACTGAGAGGAACTAAAGGAACTGGAGCCTGCCTTTTCACAGGCTTACGAATGGAAGGTTTACCTGCAAGCCAGAAGGACTCGGGGTGGGGGTGGGGGGCTGGCAACCGCCGAGGGAACAGCAGGAGTCGAAGGAAGAAGTTTGCTGTCAGAGTGCAAAATGGAGGCCTCAGACCCTGGAGTTAGCTTAGCAGTTCCAGCTCCAGCAGAAGAGACGACCAGCGACAGGTCGGAAGACAAAATGGAGGCTGAAGGCCTAAGGGACTCAGACTCAATCAAGGCTTGCGGTTGTGCATCTGCGGACTGCGAAAGCATCTCACTGGCACCTGACTGATGACCAACTTAACCTCATCCAAGGACTTAGATTTCTGAAGCCTGTCACGGTCCTTGTCCTTACGCTTTTTCAGAATATCCGAAGCCTGAAGACCGGCGGACACCATACAAATGAACTTAGGCCAAACTCCGAAATGCCTAGCCAAAATCTAAGCCCGATGACAGACAGTACGCGGATTAAAGGAGGCACAGAAATCACAATTGGGAACGTCGTAGTCAGGGCCTAAACAGATAATCCAATAGGAATGAAAATTTCTATGGGGAATCTGCTTTCCACAGGTAAGACAATTATTAACCTTATCTGACATTCGTTAAGGCAAGAAAAGAAGATGCCCAATGGGGTACTTAGCTGTAGTAGACTTCAACTCTTGTAGTTGGAAACCAACCAAGGTAATCTGCCGACCGGCACTCGTGCATGAAAAGCTTCTGCTTTGGGCTCCGCAGCAAGTAAGACTGAGGAAGTGATGTCGGCTGCCTCCTTCTGTATCTGACACCCTGACGTCCTTTACAACCGATGGCAGCCATCATTTTTACTTGGAACCTGGAAGCAACAACATTTTTTGTTTACTTTGTCCCATAATATGCTGCTGGTACTTCAACATGTGAAACTGGCAATTCAAAGCCCTGATGGCAAGAGTTGCATAGGTATATACCTGCTTACCCCATCTGTCTAAAGCTCTAGAATCCCTGTCTGAAGGGGTAGGGTTTTTGGCTGTAGTAGCCCTAATGCCTTTAGATCCCTGGGAAATGGTCTCTGGCTCCGCAGTGGGATTCTTAAATAGAAATTTGTGAGAGTCAGGTACTCTGTAGTACCTAACACACAAAGCACTGCTAGGTGTATAAATGAAGTATTCGACCAAAAAACAAAGATAAGTATTCCACAAAAAAAGGCCAATACTTCAACCATAGGCAAATGAATCTCAACGCCAGTCCAACTAGTTTAAAACAAAGTAAAACAAACTTTAATCTTCCATTGAGCTCAGTTAAACAAGGTAAGTGCTTTCATGGTTGTATCACACCACTTCATCAGACCATAAATGCATTGAATTGTGGTCCCTTATAAATTTACTCAACAATTAAATGCAATAAATCTAACCAATTATTCTATTTAGAATTAAAGCCATACACACCCTTACTGAAATTTCTGATGCATCTTTAAACTATATGTTTAACATCTATCTTGGAATATTATAAATGCATAAAAAACCTGAACGTAAAAAATATAAATATATATATATATATATATATATATATATATATATATATATATATATATATATATATCACTTTATTATTTATTATTCTCACAAAATAAATTTATTAAAAAATAGCCCTGTTCTTTAAAATAGGCTTCATTGGTATCCTTTTATTGAGGCCTTTGCCTCTGTCGGCCCTTAATCTAACTATCCATCTAGTTTCTGAGGTTTCCGTTTTATTTATCAAATCACCTCCTCTTTCATTTGATAAAACCTGTTCCATGATTTGAAACTTAAGAATGTGTCTGTCCATATTCAACTACATGTTTTGCTAGGGCATTCATCAGCGTGCCCTTCCTTATATGTAACAAGTGCTAACAGATATGAAATCTAAGTTCCCTATTTGTTTTTCCCACATAGAAGGATGAACATATTTGACAGACAGCTAAATATATAACATCTTTACTGTTACAATTAGCTTTCACTTTAAAAATATATGTATACTGTGTGTCTGGATGCACAAATTTTTTATTCTGTTCAATAAATTGACATTGATTACACTTGGTACATGGTGATGTACCTGTCAAATTTACATTATTTTCTGTTGATTCATGTTTATAACAAAGCATCCTCTTCAATTATTTTTTTGTTTCTAAACATAAATGTTGGTGTTTCACCTATTAACAGTCTTATTTCTGGATCTTGGGTCAGTATTGACCAATATTTCTTAACTGTATCTTAACTAAGGGTAAGTCCTGGTAATCAGAGGGATCAGAGTCATCGGACTCATGGTCTGTAGAATCAGAAAGAAAATCAATTCTTAGTCTTTTAGATGGGGACGACTGGCTTTCCCTAATTAAGGTTATAAGGTCTTCAGCAATTCTAAGCAGTTGTTTCTGCAGCATGGGAGCTTGAGCATGTGCTTTGGTTGTCAGTTTTCTAGGTGTAGTGTGAACTCTAGGCCTGAGAAACTCTGTAGTTTTAGTCAAAAACGAAGTTGTCGGTTTAATTCGAACATCAGAAGGTCAGAATACACCCTCAGAAGCTGGTGCCTGTACAGCGGCTCTGGACCCATCTAAGGAAGAGACATCCGCAGGTTCCACAGTTGAAGAAGCATCTCGCGGCATACTGGACTCCAAATGGGTCTCAGCAGAGGCCTGCGAATCTGTAGAAGCGGGTATCAGGGGCGGCGAAGGTGCCTCACTAAGCTCCGGCGGACTGGCGACTAGCTTAACGGCAGTTTTGAACATATGCGGTCTGTCTCTGTCTTTATCCTCACGTTTGTTCAGAAGATCGGTAGTCGGATGGGCTTATCAAAGCCATTTCGGAATATGGAGAATGAGAGCGAAAGAATTTAGCGACAAAGAGAGTCCGACGACGAATAGGTCAGGGGTTAAACAAGGCACAAAACCGACAGCAAGGAACGTCATGGTCTGGGCCTAAACAGGTGACGCAGTAAGAATGAAAATCTTTGTGAGATATTTGCTTTCCACAGGGAAGACAATTGTTAACTTTTTCTGACATCGGTTAGAGCAAGAAAAAAGGATCCCCAACAGGGTACTTAGCTTTAGAAGACTTCAGGTTTGAAACCAAACAATGAAAATTTCAGGTAGCAGCCGACCGGCACTTGCGAACTGCTTCTACTTTGGGCTCCCACGCGGCAAGAAAAGCTGATGTAATGGCATCGGATGCATGTTTTATACCCCTGACGACCTGACATCATGGAAGAGACGACAGCATCTGTCGCAGAAATCCCAAGACTCTGGTATTCGGGCTGACTGAGGGCTACCTGGAAAAGCGAGATCACTCCAATAGTTAAATAAACCTTGCCCAGCTAGTACAAACTTGAACACCGAGTTCTGACAACAGCTTGCAATGATTTACTGTCACAGCTCTCACCAATGCGCCAAAATTACAAGGTAAGATGCAGTTGGAGGAAGACCGTTATAGATGTTATTAAAATAACAAATCATCTGACTGCAATCTCCAATCACATCTCCACATTTCCAATGTATTTGGCACGTTGGTGACAGGATTCTTCTGGAAAGATGCACCTGATTTTCCAAAAAAAAAAAATGTTGAAAAAGGGTCCGGCTCACGCTCCTGCGCCCATGCCTAAATTCAGCACTGGAGAGTGTAGTTTGAAGGCAAGCAGTCAGCTGAAAAAAAATGCTCCTGGGCTCACAAGTAGGCCTAGTATGCTGAAAGATCATTTGGCAAAGCTCTGTCTCAGATGGCAGTTACATCTACTACTATAAATTTTCAGAAATGAAGCACAACATTTCGTTAATAAAAGAAGCTTAAGGTAAAGTGGAGATTCAAGGATTTCCATTCGGTTTATATACAGATTTTTTAGTCAAATATCAAAGCAGTATATATAGAACAACAAACCAGTGACCACCAAATCCTTTTATTACTCCTGCTTCTGACGTCTCGGCCATAAACCTTCAAGGAAGATAAAAACTGAGAAAAAAATCCCATGTACATATACTATAACTAATTATTCAAAAAAACAATTAACACTTCAATTAAAACAAATTAAGATACTTAAAGAAGCAAAACTACAAACTACAACAGAATTCTCCAATTAAATTCTGAATTCATGCCCTTCAGGCTTAAAGTGTCAAATTTTAGAATATAAAGTGCTTCTTTATACAATAACTTATTTTTCAAACAAGAATCAAGGGGAATTCCATCAATCTTTTCTAACACTGTGCCTTGCAAATCCATTACAGAACTTTGATGTACAGTTTGAAAATGCGTCGCTACTGAATTGGATTCTTTAACATTAATACATTTGCCCAATATAAACCTTGTCACAAGGACATTTTAAGGCATAAATAATGCCTTGTGTATTACATCTGAAACTACCTTTAACCTGGAACCTTCTTCCATTAATATGTTCAAAACTATTTGTGACATACTTACAAGCCTTACACCTACCACAAGCCTGAGTTCCTGTATATGAAATACTAGGATGTAGATTTACTGGGGGCATAATAAATTTCCCCCTGACTAACATATTTTTCAAACTTCTCCCAACCTTATAAGATATTTTAAGTTGCTTGGGGAGCCAAGGATACATTTCTTTTTTAGATTGATGAAAATCCCAATAATGTTTTACCAGATTAATCAAAGTATCACTAAAAGGACTATAAGTAGTGGTAAAATATATCAGAATCAACATTACACAATCTATGTATCCGAATTAATTCGCTAAAAGGTAAAGCTTCTATTGTATGTGGTGGGTGACAACTAGTAGCTTTTAAATAATATATGTCCCCTTCAAATTTTCTATGCACTCGAGTATGTAGTCCCCAAAGACTGGAAATATCCAGATCTACATCCAAAAAAGAAACTTGCTTACCCTTCTGTACACCATCAAATTTAAGCCCAAATCAATTTATTTGTAAAGAATCTATAAAGATCTCAACTTCAATTTCTCCCCCCTCACATAAAAAGATGAGGTCATCTATGAAGCGAGCATAATATTTAACAAACAATGTAAAATCCAGCTTTATATATATACTCATACTCGAATAATCCCATGCTTAAATTTGCATATGCGGGGGCAAATGCTGCCCCCATAGCTGTACCATGTTGTTGTTTGAATAACTCATTATTAAATTCAAAGAAGTTGTTGGTCAAACAAAAATACAGTAATTCTAAAATAAATTCAGTGGCAGGGCATTCCCCTAGAAAAAAACCTTACCGCCTCCAAACCAAATACATGTGAAATATTAGTATAGAGGCTGCTGACATCAAGTATACATATTTTCATTCAAAGGCACATTCGTAATTTTTTCCAAAAAGTCAAACACATCCTTTATATAAGCAGGCAAGGATAAAACTTTTGCTAACAATAAATGGTGTAATAAACAACCCAGATTATACAAAAAATATTGTTTTATAAAAAAAATATCAAAGCAGTGTTGCAAATCTTTGAATGGAATATTTGAAATGAAAAAGTATTTATTTTCTCAAATGTAGGAAGACATTGTTGCCCCGATTCCCAAAGACCTACCCTCAGTGTAAGTTTAAATGACCACTTAACACTGAAAGCAGGTTGTGAACAGGCGCTTTGGAATCTGGTCTCTGTAATAATCCTGTTTATACTGAGAGTAAGTCTTTCGGAATCAGCCAACTTACACTGAGAGCAACTGTTTTGGAATCTGGCCCTTTAGGTTGAAGAGCACAGGCCTACGTAAAAGGATGAACTTTAAATAAGAACCACAGAAACTGCACTGTAATTGCATCTTACCTAGAATCGTGCATGTCATTCATCTGCTGCAGGTAAGCAACAATTAAACTCCATCTACTAACCTCTGATCTTGCTTCCCTCTGCCTCTTTTTTTTCCTCAGAATTGCTGTTTGTGTTCCGAAATAACTGTTGCAAAGAAATAATCACAGTTTAAAACTCTAATTAGTATTAGAACTTAATTCCTGTGACTCAATAGTATAGATTTGGGATGTGAATGTGCTGGTACAAATGCATAATAAGGTAAACAGATGTTATCTGATGACTTAATGCAAAAAAGCCTAATCATTTTACATGTCTGTTCTCTGCACTTAATTGACATTGCAAATTATTCTGAAACAATGAACAGTCAAATCATCACAAGCATGAAAAGAATTCCTACTCTAAGCACGAAGATGTCTCTAGTGTTGTAAATGCTCATTCTGAAAGCAATCAAATCGAAAAAGTTTAAAAGAGACAAGGACTACCACTTGGCAGCCAGATGCAACTATTCAGCCTGGCAGGACTAAAAGAATCTAATGATGAAAGATAAAAATAGATGCAGGAACATTTAAGAGACGTTAGTGCAGGGAGAAAAAAAAGCTGCAGTGGTGCAGCGGTTAGCATTGTCACCTCACAGCAAGAGGTTCTCCCATTCGATTCTCGGCAGGAATGCCTTCTGTGTGGAGTCTGCATGTTCTCCCCGCGGTCGTGTGACGTTTAAAGACATGCAGGTAGGTGCGTGCGTGAATGGGTGCACCTTCTTTAAAGGTTGGGTGTCAGGCTGGCAACTTGACACCGTAAAAATCCACTGCCGATCATTAGCGGACCGGAGCTCCGCTGTGGCAACCCCAAACTGGTAAAAGCCTAAAGACTTTTAGTGCAGGGAGAATGGCATGGCATAATTTAGGAATCATAGTACAAGGTTAAAGACAGGCAAATAACATACACTCCATGGCTTACACGTTTAACACATATTTTGGGAAATGGCATGCATTAATACTGACTGGACCATGGACCCCAATACTAATGCCACTGTCACAACACTGAATGCTTTGATAACTTGATTCTGACCACTTTTGATTTTCATGCTGAATGTTGATTGGCCAATCTTTTTTTTTTTTGACTTACAGATGCTCTACGTAGCAGAATTAGCTGAACAGTGCTCCTTGTATATACAAAAAAAAAAAAAACATGGAGCAGAACTGAAATGCAAGCAATTAGAATTACAGTTCAGAATGCAAGTGTGACTGCTGAAAAGCATGCCAAGTGTATTAAGCATGTTGCTTGCTACTGTGTTCTTTCTTTCTTTCGGCTTTTCCCGGTTAGGGTTCGCCACAGCACCGGTCCGCTAATGATTGGCAGTTGATTTTTATGTGCTGAGTTGTCAGCCCTAAAGCACAACCTTCAACAAAGGTATGCCCATTCATGCATGTCTCCACGCAGAAGACACTCTAGGGATATAGGCAAATGACCCTTATGGACATACCAGTGTTTCAACTACATGGCTTCTGAATGCTTTTTTTTTTTTTACTTTTTATGTCCTTCAGAGTACATCCAGGCCAATAACACCAACCCTCACTAGCTGCAGACTTTGCCTTGTTAGTAGAGTAGGAGTCTAACGTAATACACATTGAATACTCTAGTTCAGCAAGATTCTTCCTCCAATTTTTACTGAATGGTTCGTCTGCCTGACCTTTTTACTCTTTGGTTTGCAAATTTGTGATTTGATGGTGGGGAGAGTTTACATTGTAACACTGACAAAATCACATCTTATTAAGAGGTGTACATATTTAAAGCATAATAAGGTGGATTACTCCGTGTGGGACAATGACTGATGTACCGCCTACTGATAAAAGGTAAATGGTCAAAGGGTGGAAGAAACTTTTACTTGTGAAACAAGATAAGTAAATTACAAACACAAGAATGCCTTCCACATCATCTCAAGTAAGCACAGTAAGTGTAAAGAAAGTGGTCAGATTGTGTGTGTGTGTGTGTGTGTGTGTGTGTGTGTGTGTGTGCATGTGTGTGTGTGTGAAGCAAGCGGATTACATTACTACAAGTGCGGTTTCTTTCATATGACCCCAGTCAAAAATCTAATGTGTACCTAGTCAAAATGTGGTAACTTGAAGATAGCTAGTTTGTACATGAAAGCTTACCATCATAATCACAACTAAGTAACAATGGATAAGCACAACTATTTTATCTGCAGCATTTCTTTCTTTTGATCACTGTCAAATAACTGAAATATATACAGGCAAAAGGTGGTAATATAGGGTATTAATTCAAAGTGAAATCAATTACATCTTTTACTGAATCACACTTAAATAACAGTAAGTCTAAACTAACAAGGGCTTTGCATGCATGCATGGTGTGTGACAAGTTGAAATGGCGTTCCATATCAGAATTCTGAAATCTGTACTTTTGAGTCCTGCAACTTCAAAAAAAATATAGTACAATTGCAAAAACCAAAATGGATCTCAAACTTCATTGGTAAGCCATAAAAGCATTTTTACTTACTCTGTACATGACTGCCACATAATCTCATGGGCATGCACACACACACACACACACACACACACACACACACACACACACACACACACACAAGCGTGCGCGCACACACACACACACACACGTCTGCATCTTTTTAGCTATCTATACATATGTGCTGGTGTGATCGCTAAGAGCAAACATTTTTTTTTGTCTGCTGGCAGCTGTGGGTGCAAAATTGTAGTACAGCGTGGTCTCAGAATTTGCCCTTTCTTCTCTGTAATCTCTGCATTTGCATGTATAATTAGGAGGAAGTGTGGGGGATGCAGAGGAGCTTGCCCCCTCCATAAAGTACTGTTTTTTCATTGCTGTTGTTGTCAAACAGATAAATTTTTATGCTCTTTTGAGCATTCTTATTTCATAGATAACCATATGATGGTGTGTATATATTATATACACACATACATATACACACAAACACACACACACATATATATATATATGTAAATATAGTTTTGCTACCGTTTTTGCAATAGATACAATTTTGAATCTAGAAATAAGACCAGAAGATCACAAGCCGAGGATGTTGAAGACCACAAGAGGGAACTATGTCAAACATCAAATCTCCTGAACTGTGTGTACACATAAACAAGTGCTAAAATGAGCCCTAGAAAGGGGCACATCTTGCTGTTCACTCCTGTGGCCTCAACATTCTCAGCCTGTGATCTTCTGGTCCCATTATTTCTGGATTCAACATTGTTTAGATCGCAAAAATGATAGTAAACTACGCCCACAAACCCACACACATACATGGGTTCTGTTGGTATGGTTGACATCTGTGACATCTGCTTAACTGACTGCATTTGGTTGATTATAGGAATAGCTGACAGGTGTGCGAGACAGACAATTCCATAGTAGGGGACTATTTACTTTCTCTGAAGAATGTGCAATCTCAGATTTAGTATCTATATTTAGCAGGGGGTGTGAGGGGGTTGTATATTTATTTTTTAATTAATAATTGTATACACCGATAAGAACCTTGGTACGTGCATACTAGGAAGTTGACGTTTCCATTTTTGATGTAGAGTGGTTTACCTGCAGGATGTTTCCATTCAGGTTAGTTGACCAACTGAAGGTAAATTATATAACTATATATATATCTATATATCTATATCTATATCTATATATATATATATATATATATATATATATATATATATATATATATGTGTGGTACATATTAGCTTAATGAGATCTCAGGCAGCCCCTCATTGTATTAACAGAAATGGGTGAAAGCATTTTAAAATAATAACTTTGTTGTGAGCACAAGCATACGCATACGTATTTAGTTAACACAACCATATATACATTCACCATTTTTATGTAGATATATGTGAATATGCACCTATGTATAGGTATATGGGTGTTTGTCTATCTATAAATGTAGACAGATGAATATACATATTGCACATTTGTTGGTTAGGATGATACACACACACACACACACACACACACACACACACACACACACACACACACACACACACACACACACACCTCTTTATACTTATTTTTTCTTTTAGCTTGTCTTAATACTAGCTCTGAGTGCATTTTTCTCTCCTGCCTCTTTGAGACTTCCTAGACTCACACAGTTGCTAAACCCTAAATGAACCTCTGCCCTTAGCAGCAAACTTCTGTTTTTGAATTCAGTTAACCATCAATTTCCTCCCCTCTGCCATCGCAGCACTTCACACAAAGTATAGTCGTACTGCCATCTGTTTCATTACCTACTACATTACTGTAATAAAAGTGCAGGACCTGTTGCCTGCACTGTTACTTGGCATTATACCTACCACAATGATCAACAACCAGACATACAGTGACTTTGAGCTTACTTACATAATGAGTTATTAGCACCAATCACAATGAAGATGCAAATTGTGAATGTATCTATATATGGGTCTAGGACACATGCTCGACTAGCATATGTCCAAATCACAAAACATCGAATACACATACACAAAAGCGCTTAACATAGAAAAGCGTTTCCGTGTATGTGTAGTTCAAAAAAAAAAATCTACGTTTCTGTAGGGGGGTTTCGCCCCCCTGTACCCCCCCACCCCCCTACTTTAATATTCTCACTCCGAGATCGCACTACAGTGGGGAAAAGGGAATTTTCCCTTACCCGCACTGTAGTCTGATCTACGAAACAGGCACACATACACGGAAGAGCTTTTCGATGTTAAGCGCTTTCGTGTATGTGTGCTTGATGTTTTGTGATTCGGACATATGCTAGTCGAGCATGTGTCCGGATCCCATATATAGATATATATATATATATATATATATATATATATATGTGTGTGTGTGTGTGTGTGTGTGTTTGTCATTTCATTTCACTGAAAATCAGTTGACTGAGCACAATTCTCTGAAAGCTCACTTCACTGAAAACTCATTTGACTGAAACTCATTCCGTTGAAAGGTATATGCCCTGTTCCCCACTGTAGTGCAATCCTGGAGTTAATATATATAGTAAGGGGGTGTAAGAGACATAGTCCCCCCTCTATTTTAAACGTTGGAAACCACAGACATGGATACTTACAAGCTGAATGAATAACTCTTTCTAGAAGATAACATATACCCCCCCCCCCCTTACTATATATACTACCTCCAGGATTTGCACTACATTTCAAACTTAATGCTACTGGCATATTGCAAATTAATGCACACACACACACACACACACACACACACATATATATATATATATATATATATATATATATTTTTTTTTTTTTAAATAAATGTAAAGGGAAAAACAGTTTTTTTTTTGCGATTTGATCATCAGAACCCCATCATACATTCAGACATATTTGTCTGAATAGTGGTAATGTTATGGAAAGGTTTTTTTATGGTAAAGTTTAGTAGGCATTAGTGAGGTGGAACTGGGGAGGGGTACAAATGCCCAATAGCCCTAAACCTAAACTCCTTCCTGAAACACCACCACCACTACTACTACTAATATTACTACTACAGAAGACGTTCTCAGACACATGCCACATGCCTAACCTTAAGTGCACAACACTGTCCGTCCCCATAGTTAGCGCTTACTCTAACTCTAACCCACAAACACTTGTACACTAATTCTCACTCCAAACTACCTTAAACCCTCACTTACCTTTCGTACATGCACTCATATTCGATAAAACAAAGACTTCAGCACTTCATACAAGCCAGAGACAAAACAAACATTAAAGGAAAACTCCACCCTCTCCTACAGTTTAACTCAATCTTTCTTTTTTCACTACAATATGGTTCCAGCACTGTGTGGGTACCGGAAACCTGCTTGTACTTGTATTTAAAAAGTACAGTTGTGTACACTTACCATAAATGTAGATGTTCGAGTGCATTCACTGTTGCAGTCATCACACTTGGGTTATCTACCTGCAGGTAGCCCTCAGACGGCCCAAATACCAGAGTCTTAGGATTTCTGCATCGGTTGCTGTCACTTCTTCCATGACGTCAGGTCATCAGGAGTATAAAACAGGCAGCCAACGCCATTACATCAGTTTTTCTTGCCCCAAATGTCAGGAGCCCCCAAACAGAAAGCTAGTATATAGTGGGGAATACCACCAGTAAAAAGTAAATACCAATGCCATTAGGAATGGCCACAGAGAGGAGAGGTAGAAAGTCAGAGATACTAAACAATTTAGATATGCAGAAAACAACTGTAAAAGAATTTTTGATAGAAAGTGTAAGAAATTTGTTCGGGACACCAATCAGTATGCAAATTCCAAGGCATATAGGTGGAATGTAAAAAATAATGGATACAATTATAAAATGAAAGAAAATACAGTGAGGCAAGATCTACAGGAAGATAGGTTTTATTATAATGATTTTTTAGAGGAGGATTCAGAATACAGGGGGAATCCCAGACGGGGTATGTATCAACGGAATTTCAGGGAGGGGAACCATTGGAAAAAGTAGGGGTTAAAAATACAGAAAATATAGACAATATACATAGTATAGTAAGAGAAGGAGTAATTAATATATGGAAAGATTTTAAAATATACAATTACTCATCTATTACAATTAACGAGGAACATTTCCATGTGTTTTCAAAAGGTATGAAATATATACCTCAAGGAAAATTTGATTTTGTTGATGCCTTAGTGGAGCTCAAACTATATATTAGAAAGTTAAATTTGGGCCTGTTCTTTCAGGATAGGACATGTGCACATGTTACTCCTACAGTCTTAAAGAGAAAAAGCAAATTTATTCCTCCTATGCATAGCACATTAGCAACATTTGAGAAGGTTATAAGTAAACAGATATACCAGCTTAAGAATAGATGTCATAATGAAGGAAATTCTTATATGTGGAATAAGAAACTTGATAAGATTCTTGAACAGCTGCAAGCAGCTAACATTAAAGTATTGGTGCCTGATAAAGGGGGTGGAGTGGTGTTATTTGAGACAGCTAGATACAATGAGAAAATATTTGAAATTTTGAATAATATAGAGCAGTACGAAATATCATCATTAAATCAAGTCAATATTGCACATAGACGCATTGATTTATATCTAGAAGAATATCTTCTGGATGAAAGAATAGATCAGGTACTATATGATTTTCTTAAAGTACAATATCCTTTACTTGCCACCATCAATGGCATACCTAAAGTACACAAAAACATTAATGATCCTCCGCTTAGACCAATAATTGCTGGAACATATAGTAAAACATTTCCTTATGGGAAGGTCATTCATCAGTGGTTGAAGAATATATATAAGAATATTCAGCATATAATTAAAGATTCTTGGGAATTCCTAGGGAAATTCACGCAGGATATTTGGGATTCGCAACTGTTATTTGTGACCATTGATATTAAGGACCTGTTTTCATGCATACCCAAAGGTGATGGAATAAATAGGTTCATGAATAGTGTTAGCACATACAGTGAGATGGGACAAGATAGGACAGATCTAATTCTTGAGTTTATGAACATTGTGCTTGATAATAATTTCATATACTTTGATGGAGAATATTACAAGCAGAACAATGGAGTAGCTATGGGGGCAGCTTGTGCCCCCATATATGCTAATCTTGTTCTGTTAGATTGGGAGAGAGAGTTTGTGTTTAGTTCACCCTGGAAGAAATATATGATATTATACATTCGCTATTTGGATGATATTTTCATCCTATGGAAGGGTAAAAAGGAAGAACTTAACCGGTTCGTTGAATATATTAACAATACCACTACCTATTTGAAGTTTACTCACAATATTGACCACATAGGCATTAATTATTTGGATGCTTATATATTTTCTGATGGTACTAAATTTCAGTCCAGAATTTATAGGAAAGAAACTTTTTGCAATAGTTACCTTGAATATACCAGCAACCACCCATACTCCCAGAAAAAAAGTATTATTAAGGGCCAATCCATTAGAGTGGCTAGGATGACCACAGTTAGGGATGATTTCCTTAAAGAGATGGATTATCCAAGGAAGTTATTCTTGGATAGAGGTTATCCAGAACACTTAGTGAAGGATGTAACCATGTACATTACTAAAGAATGGGGTAAGAAATACACACCTGTTTTGGGTGTAGGACCGCCTTCTAAACAGACGTATATGAATACCAGTAATTATACTTCAGTACAAGGTGGACAAAATTTTCAGAGGGCATGTATACTAAAGTTTGGTAAGCAAGCTAAGGAGATCAAACATGTTATTGATAACAATTGGAATATAGTTACAAGTGATGAGAACATTAACGATAAACTGGGGGTGAGACCATCTTATGTATATAAACCTGATAAAAACCTTAAGAGAATATTTGAAACAAGATCTAATGTATTCAACAAACACATACACCAAGGAAAGGGTGGAACCACTAAATGTGGACACTGTAACCAATGCCATAGTATTATAGATAAGGAGAGTATAGTGCTTCATAACATCATAAGAAGCAAGATTAATTTTAGTAAGGGTAATTGTCAATCACAGCATTTGATATACCTAGCTATATGTTCTTCCTGTCATTGTTTTTACGTGGGTAAAACGGACAGGAAGTTAAAAGATAGAATATACGATCACTCGTATTGCATCCGGAAAAAAGATACTAATAATGCTTTGTATAGGCATTTAAACAGTAGTCCAGGTTGTGTGTGTTTTCTATTTGGTATTTTGGAAATGGTGAAACAGAATCCTAGGGGTGGTGATATTAAGGCATTGGTCTCTGAAAAGGAAATTAGGTGGCAAATCAGGTTAAATGCAGCTACACCCCCAGGTCTAAATGATTACATATCCACTAAACCTCTTATAAGAAATTAGAAATTAAATATTATAGTATAAAGAAGTTCTTCTGTGATATATGTTGACCTCACATTCTTTTTAGCTCTAGGTCTTGAACATATTGATATTTATTATATGCTCATTTAAACAGATATAAAAATTAATCATATAAGTTAATTATGCAGTTGTTTTTATATATACATATATAATAAGGAAATGTATTTAGATAGTAACTGTTTTATTAGATAGATGGTATGGATATAGTATTGTATGTAATTAGTTAAATGTTTTATTTTTCATTTATTCTTTTTTATATAGTATTTTAACATATACTTGTAATAAGTAACTGTTTATAAGTTTGCTATCCATTTTTTTACAATGGGATGAATGTATTGTGGAAGTAGCTATGACTTTAAGTCTTTAATATGTAATTAATTGATTAATATTGGCGTTTTTTTTAAGTATATATATGCTTATGTAACAAGATACAAGTGTTCTGATGAAGTCTACGGTAACGTAGTTGAAAGCGCTTAACCGGTTTCATTTATGTGTCTGAATAAAAGATTTTAATTAATTTATTTATTTATTTATTTATTTATTTTACATTTGTTAACCGGGCTAGTCTAACTGGATATATTTCCATTTTCAGTAGAGGCCCGGGGAGAAAAGCTCCACATATGTATAAAACACAATTACATAATTTACAAAAAATAAACAAACAATAAACAAACAATTAACATTGGAAAGAAAGAGGAAAGGAGGGGAATATGCAATATAAAAAAACAAACAATAAACTTGGAAAGACAGAGGAAAAGGAGGGGGAATATGCAAATATACAGGAAGACATCATGGGATTTATTATTCACATAACATAGTATGAGTGGATACCTCAAATTCACACCATAAAAATACAGTTAAAAACTTATTTCTAGATAATTTATAGGAAGGATATCTGAAGAGTAAAAGAGAGACAAGAAAAGTACAGAAAGAGTGAGCAGATAAAAAAAAAAAAACAAAATTTATACTTGCAGTAAGGATAAAACAATTTTAAAGGAGGAAAAGGAATAATAGAGTTAGAGCTTGTCCAAGATGGTCATACAGATAGTAGAAGGAAAGGAGGAGGAAGGAGAGGGAGAGGGAGGATTAGAGGTGGTTATAGGGAGAATTTAGTCGGGGTTACAGCAGGGACATAACCATTGATTTTTAAGGTAGCTTCTGAGTTTTTGTTTAAACAGAATAGGAGTTGGAATAGAAGTAAGTTCAGTAGGAAGTTGATTCCAGTGTTTGCCAAGGGCGTTAGAGAAGAGGGAGTCACCAGCAAGGTTGTTGGCTTTAGTTAAAGTTACTAGTAGTTTACTGGAGGAACGAAGTGAGTTCAGGTTAGAGTAGGGGTCAAAAGTTTGGAGAGTGCAGGAGTGTTATTAGGTTGGTACAGAGCTCTATGGACAAAGGAGAGTTGGGAAAGAAGCAACATATTTTCAAATTCAAGCCAGTGAAGTTGTTGAAGGTTCAAGCAGTGGTGAGTTCTAAATTGATTACCAGTCACAAATCTAGCAATACTATTGTATGTGTTAGCCAATTTTGAGAGATTATTTTTCTTCAGGTTAGTGTAAATTGGTGAGGCGTAGAAAAGGGTTGAAATAAGGTGAGAGTGGGCAAGAATAGCCTTGGCTGCAGGGGTTAAGAATGTTCTAATTCTGTATAGGGAGCCCATTTTTCTGTTTACAGTTTTAATGGTGTTATTGATGTGACAATCATAGGTAAGATTGTTGTCAATCATGACACCTAGCAGTTTGGTAGAGGGGTCAGCTGATATGAGGGTACCATTAATAGATGAGATAGAGAAATCTAAAGTGGGGGATCTAGTAGTTGGTTTAAAGAGGAGGAGTTTAGTTTTTTTAGCATTTAAGAGTAGGCAGCGTTTTAGGAACCAAGCTTCAACTGTGTGGAATACATTTTGAGTAATAGTTTGTAGTTCAGGAATGTTTTTAGCTGAGCAAATGAGAGTGGAATCATCAGCGTATTGAATACAAGTAGCTTGAGGGATAGCTGATTGTAGGTCATTTATAAAAAGGGAGAAAAGGAGAGGCCCAAGAATGGAGCCTTGTGGGACACCAAGAGAGATAGGAAGGAGAGAGGAGAGTTTGTTTTCCCAGAGGACTGCCTGTTTTCTGTTAGTGAGGTAGGAGGTAAACCAAAGGATAGCTTTAGGTTCTAGAGCAAGAGATTCAAGAATTTTTATGAGGAGGGGTGGTTGACCATGTCAAAAGCTTTGGAAAGGTCAATAAAGAGTGCAGAGGAAAGAATGTTATTATTGCGGTTTGTGTTTATGAAGTCAGTAAAGGAAAGAAGAGCAGTGGTAGTACTGTGAAAAGGCCTGAAGCCATGTTGACATGGAGTTAGAACGTTATTGTTAGTTAAGTAGTTCATTAGTTGGAAGTGAACACATTTTTCCATGATTTTAGCTATGGGAGATAAGAGTGCTATAGGCCTGTAATTAGAGTATTCGTTTGAGTTACCTCCCTTATGTAGGGGTATAATGTGTGAGATCTTCCAGATGTCAGGTATGATACCTTCATTAATTGTTCTATTGATAAGGATGGATATGGGATAGGCTAGAGCTTTAGCTGCTTTTTGGAGGTATTCAGATGGGAGTTGGTCAGCTGATGGGGTACAAGGTTTTAGATTTTGGATACATCTTTGGATGAAGGTGGTAGAGATAGGTTGTAGTGTGAAGGATGGTTGAGTAGATGCTGCTTGGGCAGGGATGCTAGAGTTGTCAAAGGAAAGGTGAGAGGCTAGAGAATTTATAGTATTAGTAAAGAAGGAATTGAAAGCGTTGGCAGTTTCCTGGGAGGAATTCTTTTCGGATCCAGAGGGAGAGGGGGTGGTAGTTTGTCCAGGGTGAAGAAGTCTATTCAAGGTTGTCCAGAATTTTTGGGGATTATTATGATTAGTTGATTGGAGGTTGCAATAGTATTTTTTTTTGTCTAAGATGATAGCTTTTTTAGTACTATTCCTTAGGTGTCTGAAGGTCTGTTGGTCAGAGGGAGATTTACTAGTTCTCCATTTTATCCAGGATTTGTTTCTGAGTAACATTTTGTGCTTTGTTTCCTTAGATAACCAGGGAGCAGGTTTAGTTTTGACTCTGACAGTTCTTTTTGGAGCATGATTATCTAGGATGGATAGGAATGTGTTGTTAAAATACTGAACAGCTTCTTCTAGTGGAAGACTTTGTAGGGGTAACCAGTTGCAGGCATTCAGTTCCAAGTTAAATAGGATGGGGTTAAAGTTTTTTGTGCTACGAGATGTTCGGATGGTGGGGGCATTAGTAGCAATATTCTTCTTTCTTATGATATAGGTTATGTTGTGGTCACTAATGTCATCTGGTAAAGTGCCGGTAAGGTATTGTAGCTTATTGGACCGTGGCATTATCACTAGAACTTTACTGCGTTCTTTAAGGTATCAGATTGTGGCGAGTTCTAGTTTGTGTTGTTTTTGGTAAAGTCAGAGAAAGCCAGGGGGCTGGAGGGAGGGAAACCAGGACTGCAACAGTGAATACACTCGAACATCTACATTTATGGTAAGTGTACACAACTGTACTATGTTCTTCATGTTTCACTGTTACAGTCATCAGACTTGCGTTGATTCCCAAAGCTGAGGAAGGGTGGAGGCAGTCAAGAAGGGCTGGCTAGTAGGCCTTGCAAGACTGCTGTAGCAAATCCAGCTCTGGATTTAGAAAAATTGGTAAGTGGTAATGCTTGGTGAAGGTGTGAATAGAACTCCAGGTTGCAGCTTCCAGAATGTCCCTGGTAGGGACTCCCCCGAGAAATGCTGTAGTGGTTGAAGTTGTCCTAGTGGAATGTGGTCTGATCCCCTGTGGGGTAGGTTTTCCATGGTGCTTGCAGCAGAAATGAATGCAGAGTGCTATCCATCTGGAAATAGTTTGCTTTGAAATGGTCTTACTCTCTGTCCCTGTAGCAAAGCTGAATGCAGCTGGTCAGATTTTCTGAAAGGCTTAGACCTGTCAGGATGGAACCTGAGCTGTCTGTGCACGTCCAAGGAGTGCAGGATCCTTTCCCCTTTATTCTGAGGGTTAGGGAAGAAGGTTGGCAAATGGATGGATTGGTTTAGAGCCACACTGGACACCACCTTAGGCATAAAGGATTGGTTAGTCCTGAGGGAAACCCTGTCAGCATGGAAAATAATGAAGGGTTCCACAGCCATTAGTGCCTGTAACACAGACACTCTTCTTGCTAAAGTTATGGCTAAAAGCAAGGCTGTTTTCCAAGAGGGGAATTTTAACTCTGCTGAAGCTGCAGGTTCAAAGGGGGGAAGCGTGAGCTTTTCCAGTACAAAGTTAAGGTTCCGGGCAGGGGTGGGAGATCTCCTAGGGGGCCTTAATTTGTTAGCCCCTCTCAGGAACTGTTTGATGAGAGGGTGAGGAAAAAAGAGGTGCCTCAGTATTATAATGAGCTGAGATGGCAGAGGCATGAATCTTAATGGAGAAGTAGAATAGGCTTCTGTGGAGTAGCTCTGCTAAGTAATCCAGGATCAGTGGTAAGGAGGGCACTGCTGTGTCCTTCCCGTGAGACTGATTCCAAGAACAGTATCTTTTCCATTTTTCAGCACAGGATTTCCTAGTACTAGGCCTTCTGGCTTTAAGAATGATGTCCAGCACCTGTTTGCTGAGGGTTGCTGGTGGTGTAGTCAAGGGATAAGCCAGGCTGCAAGGTTTAGGGATTGCAAGTGTGGATGTAAAATCTGCCCCTCCTGCTAGGACAGCAGGGTAGGAGACTGGTGAAGGTGCCAGGGTGGCGCTGTTGTCAGACTGCGCAAGACTGGGTACCAGTGCTGGCGGGGCCAGACTGGGGCAATACGAATTGCCCTTGGTCTGTCCTGCTTTATCTTGAGTAGTACGTTTGAGAGGAGGGGCAGAGAGGGAAAGGCATAAATTGAGAGGTTTTCCCATTGAAAGGATAGGGCATCCACCTTTCGGGCACTGCTGTGCGGGTTACTGGTGCAAAATTTGCTCAACTGGTGGTTCTCGGGGGAGGCAAATAGGTCCAACTCCGGTGTCCCTCACCTCTGGATCAGAAGGTTGAAGGTGCTGGGCTCCAATTTCCACTCATGTGGGTCTAGGAGATTTCTGCTTAAGTCATCTGCCAGTGAATTTTGTTTGCCTGGCAGGAATTGAGCTTGTAGATGCACTTGGTTGCTCAAGGCTGTGTTCCACAGGGCCATGGCTAACCTGCAGAGTGGGTAAGAATGGGTTCCCCCCTGCTTGTTTATGTATGACATAACTGTGGTGTTGTCTGTTTTTATAAGCAGTTGTCCTGGAAGGATTATGTATTTGAAGGCTGTCAGAGCATTCTGTACAGCTAGCGATGTGCAGGAGAATCTGGGCTGGGCTCCAATGGCCCTGAATGCATTTGCCTGCCATGTGAGTCCCACATGCATAGTCTGATGCATCTGTTGTCGGGGTTTGGGCGGCGAGGGGTTGAGAGAAAAGCAGTCCCTTGTTCTGGTTCCATGCATCTGCCCACTATAGGAACTCTTCCCTTAGACAAGGTATGATTGGAATCACTGTTTCTAGGTCCTTAGAATATTGGCACCAAAACCTTTTTAAGTACCACTGAAGTTTCCTCATATGCAGTTTTGCATATGGAATTAGCAGAATACATGAGACCATGAACCCTAGGGCTTGTAGTACTTTTTCTTGCAGATAGCTGGGTTCTGGTGGCCATTTGTTGGAAGTAGTTTGTCAACTAGACCTGTTTTTCTGAAGTAAGAAATGCCATCTGGGAAGTTGTGTCCAAGCTTGCTCCCAGGAATACAATCTTTTGACTGGGCACCAGTTGTGATTTCTTTTAGTTGACGGTGTACCCCAAAGAAGTGAGAAGGCTTTTTACAAATGCCAGGTGCTGAAGCAGCAGTTCCTGATTGTCTGCCTGAATCAGGCGGTCGTCCAAGTATGGGAAAATTTGGATATTTCTCTGCCTGCAGTATGCAATGACTGGAGCCAGGCACTTTGTGAATACTCTGGGTGCAGTAGATAAGCCAAAGGGAAGTGCAGAGAACTGATAGTGCATAGAGCCTGCCCTGAAGTGTAGATATTTTGCAGATAAGCTTCTTTTACATCTAGAGTGACTAACCAGGCATCCTTGGCTAGCATAGGGAGAAGCTGTTGCAGGGTAAGCATCTTAAACTTTGGGACCACCAGAAAGGTGTTGAGAGTTGATATATCCAGGACTAGGTGCCAAGAGCCCTCTTTTCTGGGCACCAGGAAAAGTCTGGAGTACAAACCTTACCCACTTTGTTCTACTGGAACAGGATGAATAGCTCTTTTATTGGGCAGGAAAAGTACCTGCTTTTGAGTCTCTGCCCACTGGTTTGGAGGTAGGTCTGGAAACCCGCTTGGGGTTGGCAGTGTATGGAAGTAGAATCTGTACCCCTGGGATACAATGTTTAGGACCCATCTGTCCTGAGTAATAGACATCCAGTTTTTTGCATGAAGGGCAAGCTTTCCTCCTAGGGGCACAAGTAATTGGGCAGGGCTGGGCAGGATAACTGACAAGTCATTATGAACTTTGTCCATAAGGGGGCGGCACTCCATTGTTTAACCCTGAGACTGTAGTCTGGGTGGCCTGTTTCCCCTGGGTTTGGTCTGAGAAGGCCTGGAAGGGGCTGGAAAGGACCACTTTTTGGTTGAACTTGTAAGACTACTTTAACAGTCTGTATAGATTTTGCTTTTTCTTCCATCTTTTTAAGAACCTCTTCTGCTTTGGTGCCAAATAAACAGTCCTTATTTACAGGAGCGTCTAGTAATTTGGATTTGAAATGATCTGGCAAGGTTTGTTCCTTCAGCCAAGCATGCCTGCTCAGTACAGAACCAGTGACTGCAGCCCTGCAAGATGCTTCTAGGGCATCAAAGCCACACTGCAAAGTATGCTTACTAACTTGGTTTGCAGAATGCATTAGCTCTTCTAAATCTTTATTTTCTGCACAATTTGGAAGTGACACCATTTTTTGTTTAATTAGTTCCATAATATGCTGCTGGTACTTCAACATGTGAAACTGGCAATTCAATACTCTGATGGCAAGAGTTGCAGAGGTATATACCTTCTTACCCCATCTGTCTAAAACTCTGGAATCCCTGTCTGAAGGGGTAGGATTTTTGGCTGTAGTAGCCTTAATACCTTTAGGTCCCTGGGGAAATGGTCTCTGGATCAGCAGTAGGATTCTTTAAGAGACATTTGTGGGAATCAGGTACTCTGTAGTACCTGTCAGGTTTCCTAAGGGCTGGGGTAAAGTATCTGGAGTAAGACTGGATTCCATAAAAAATCATCTACAACATCCAGGACAGGGGGTATAGCTAGAGGCCTGTGCTGAGGCAACTCTAAAAATTCTCTGAGTCTCTTTTTGGACTGAGGGTAGTCTTGGCATTCCCAGCAGAAATGCTCTAAAAGTATGCAAGGTTTCACCAAAACAAAAATCCTCTGGAGGTGAGGCAGAGGAAATGGATTCCCTCTGCATATGAATCCTCATAAGTTGATAACGGCATGTCCTGATAATCGGAAGGGTCAGAGTCATCGGACTCCTGGTCTGTAGAATCAGAATGAAACTCAATTCTTTGTCTCTTAGCAGGAGAGATGGCTTCCCCTAATTAGGGTAATAAGGTCTTCAGCCATTCTAAGCATTTGTTTTTGTGGTATGGGAGCTTGAGCATGTGCTTTGGTCGTCACTTTTCTAGGCCTAGTGCGGACTCTGGGCCTTAGAAACTCAGTAGTTTTAGCTAAAAACGAAGTTGTCTGTTTAATTCAAACATCGGTAGGTCAGAATACACCCTCAGAACTGGTGCCTGCACATTGGCTCCGGACCCATCCAAGGTAGAGACATCCGCAGGTTCCATAGTCGAAGAAGCATCTCGCAGCATACCGGACTCTGAATGGATCTCAGCAGAGACCTGCGAATCTGTAGATGTGGGCATCAGGGGATGCAAAGGCACCTCACCGAGTACCGGCGAACTGGCGACTAGCTTAACGGAAGCGTTGTCGGCAGTTTTGGACCTATGTGGTCTGTCTCTGTCTTTATCTTTACATTTTTTCTGAAGATCGCTGGTCAGATGGCTTATTGAAGCCATTTCAGAATACGGAGAATGAGAGTGAAAGAATTTAGCGACAAAGATAGTCCGATGACGAATGGTTTGGGCGTTAAACAAGGCACAAAACTGACAGCAAGGGATGTCATGGTATGGGCCTAAACAGGTGACACAGTAAGAATGAAAATCTCTGAGAGGTATTTGCTTTCCACAAGCAAGACAATTGTTAACTTTTTCTGACATCGGTTAGAGCAAGAAAAAAGGATCCCCAACGAGGTACTTAGCTTTAGAAGACTTCAGGATTACAAACTCGAAAATGAAAAATTTCAGGTAGCAGACAACTGGCACTTGCGAACTGCTTCTGCTTCGGGCTCCCACTCAGCACGAAAGACTGATGTAATGGTGTCGGCTGCCTGTTTTATACCCCTGACGACCTGACATCATGGAAGAAGCGACAGCAACCAATGCAGAAATCCTAAGACTCTGGTATTCGGGCCGACTGAGGGCTACCTGCAGGCAGATAACCCAAGTGTGATGACTGCAATAGTGAAACACAAAGAACACCTTTTATTTCCTTGCACTGGAGTCAAAGGAAGGGAAAGCCCACCTACTTTTTTTTTAAGCTCAACTCCTCACATACTTCGCAGATAAATTTGTTTCTGTCTGCATGACATATCATAGCAGCAGTTAAATCTACAAGTTATGTACTCACCATAACACTTGATGTATGTGGTCCATCTCACCTTACATTCTTACTCACGGGTTCGGAGCCGAACATCAGCTCCGACTCGGCCAACTTATATTTTTCTAGCTCAAAGTCTCTAATTGGCTGGGCTAATCTGGTATCCCATGTTGCACTGCTCCACAACCCCAGATCTAGTTTGCAGCAGCTCATAGTCACACCTCATGCACAACCACAGTTCAGAAGAGTAGAACACTAAAGTACAGTTTTGAACCGACCATAAATGTAGATGTTCGAGTGTTCACACTGCTGCAGTCATTACACTTGGGTTATCCTGCCATCAGGCAATTCCGCAGTCGGCCAGAGTTCCAAAGTCTTGGTCTAGCGTCAGTTGGTGTCGCTTCTTCCCTGACGTCAGTGCGCCAGGGGTATATAATATGCATCCGACGCCATTTTCTTCAGTTTTTCTTGCCCCAGATGTCAGGTGCCCCCAAGTAGGTAGGCAATAGCTATTGCTAATCAAAAATATACATATAAAATAAAAACAATACCTTCAGTTACCAGCAAATACACCCCAAAGGTTGTATAGGATAGAAAGGTATAGATAAGTCCAGCTGGTTCAGAGGGGATGGAGGGAGGGTAACCTGGACTGCAGCAGTGTGAACACTCGAACATCTACATTTATGGTAGGTACAAAACTGTACTATGATCATCGTGTTACACTGCTGCAGTCATCACACTTGGGTAGAATCCCAAAGCTAAGGTTGGGTGGCTGGTCTATAAAGAATTAGGATTGGCTATGAGGCCCTGCAGAAGTGCAGTGGCAAATCCTGCTCTGGATTTAGAGTAAAGAGGCAGGTGGTAATGCTTGGTAAAGGTGTGCACTGAACTCCAAGTTGCAGTCTCCAAAATTTCCTTGGTAGGTACTCCTCTGAGAAAGGCTGTTGAAGTGGCTGTTGCCCTGGTGGAATGTGGCCTAATGTTCTTAGGGACTGATTTTCAATGCTGTGTGTAGCAGTACCGAATACAGTGTCCTATCCATTTGGATATAGTCTGCTTTGAGATAGCCTTGCCCTGTGATCCTGCAGCATATGCTAGAAACAGTTGTTCAGTTTTCCTGAAAGCTTTTGTTTTGTCCAAGTAGAAGCGTAGCTGCCTGTGTATGTCCAAAGAATGCAGAAGTCTCTCCCCTTTATTCTGGGGGTTTGGATAAAAAGTTGGCAAATGGATGGTTTGGTTAAGAGCCACACTAGATACCACCTTTGGCATAAAGGTAGGGTTTGTCCTTAAAGATACCCTGTCCTGATGAAAAATTATAAAAGGTTCCACTGCCATTAATGCTTATAGGTCTGAGACTCTTCGTGCTGAAGTTACTGCCAGGAGCAGAGCTGTTTTCCATGACAAAAAATTTAGATCAGCTGTATTGGCTGGCTCAAAAGGTGGTAGGGTCAGTTTTTTCCAAAACGAAATTGAGGTCCCAAGTTGGTGTTGGTGCTCTCCGGGGTGGTCTTATGTTTTTAGCCCCTCTGAGGTACTGCTTTATCAAGGGATGAGAGAATAAAGGAGGATCCGTGTTGTAATGTGCTGAAATGGCAGAGGTGTGGATCTTAATTGATGAAAAAAATAGGCCTCGGTCCAGCATCTCAGTTAAGCATTGTAAAATCTGAGGAATGTTTGGAACAAGAGGGTCAAGGCTTTAAGCCTGGTTCCAGGTGCAGAATCTCTTCCATTTTTCTGAGTAAACTTTCCTGGTGCTAGGCCTCCTGGCCTCCAAAATGGCATCCATAACAGCTTTAGAGAGAGGTGTTGCCTGTTTAACTAAAGTATCTGCCATGCAGCCAGGTTTAAGGTGTTGAGCTGACCGTGCAGGATCTGATTGTTTTGTTGAGTCAGAAGGTGTGGAATTCCATGGTGGGCCCTGAGCCAAGTTCCTTAAGATAGGGTACCAGTGCTGGCATGGCCAGTCTGGAGCAATCAGGATCATCTGTGTTTTTTCTTGTCTGGCTTTTAGGAGTACCTTTGAAAGGAGAGGCAATGGTGGGAAGGCATAAACTTTTAGGTTTTTCCAGCTGAACAGAAGAGCATCCACTTTCCATGCTTGTTTGTGATAAGTCCTTGTGCAGAATTTTTGTAGTTGGCAATTCAGTGGGGCGGCAAAAAGATCTATGTCTGGGCATCCCCATTTTTGTGGTATCATGCTGAAGATTTGTGGATTCAATTTCCATTCGTGAGGGTCCATGATATTTCTGCTTAGGTCGTCTGCCAGAGTATTTTTCTTTCCTGGCAGGAATTGTGCTTGCAGGTGAACTTAGTACGTTAGAGCTGTGTTCCACAAGGTCATGGCTTGCCTGCATACGGGATAAGAAGAAGTGCCCCCTTGCTTGTTTATGTACCACATTACTGTGGTGTTGTCTGTCTTTAGTAATAGTTGTCCTGGATGCAGAAGGTCCTTGAAAGCTGTTAGGGCATTTTGAACAGCCAAAATCTCTTTTTGATTGATGTGAAGATGCATCTGGTCTGTGGTCCACTTGCCCTGAATGCATTTTCCTGCCATGTGTGCTCCCCAGGCGTAATCCGAAGCATCTGTTGTTAGAGTCTGCCTGGCTGCGGGTAGGGTGAAAGGCTGACCCTTGTTTAGGTGACATGCCTGTGCCCACCATCGAAACTCCTGTTGTAGGCAGGGAATCATTGGCATTACTGTTTCTAAACTGTGAGAGTGTTGAGTCCAAACACTTTTTAGGTACCATTGTAATTTCCTCATATGCAGTCTGGAATATGGAATTAGTAGTATGCAGGATGCCATGAATCCCAGGGCCTGCAGAATTTTTCTTGCAGGGAGATGGGACTTTTTTGCCAGTAACTGAAAATATTGAGTTAGTTGAACTTGTTTGTCTGGTGTGAGATAAGCCATCTGGGCTGTTGTATTTAAGCTGGCACCCAGGAATGTAATCTGTTGTGAGGGTACTAGTTTTGACTTATTTTCGTTTACTGTGTACCCTAGAGAAATTAGCAACTTTTTCACAAATGCCAGATGCTGTAGAAGAATTTCCTTTGTCTCTGCTTGAATGAGGCAGTCGTCCAGGTATGGATATATTTGGATTCCTTTTTGTCTGCAAAATGTAACTACTGGTGCCAGGCACTTTGTGAAGACCCTGGGTGCAGTAGATAAGCCAAACGGCAGTGCAGAGAATTGGTAGTGCATTGTACCAGCTTTGAATCTGAGGTATCTTCTGCAACATTGTTTGATAGGGACATGCAGGTATGCCTCTTTGAGGTCCTAAGTATCAAGACAAGCCTTCTTGCCCAGCATGGGTAGAAGCTGCTGTAATGTCAACATTTTGAATTTTGGAATATCAAGGTAAGTATTTAGAATTGAAAGGTCTTGTATGGGCCTCCATGCTTTGTCCTTTCTGGGGACCAGGAAGAGTCTTGAGTAAAATCCTTGTCCTTGTTCCTGTTGTGGTACTTTTTGAATAGCTCTCATGTCCATGAGGGCTGAAATTTGTTTTTGTGCCTCTGCCCATTGATTTTGTGGCAGGTCTGGCATTCCTTTTAGCTTTGGTAAAGTATGAAAGTGGAATCTGTAACCTTGAGACACAATATTCAGAACCCATTTGTCTTGGGTGATTGTTTGCCAGTTTTGAGAGAAAAGTGCTAGTTTTCCCCCCAAGGGGGCTTCCAAAAGGGACGTGCTTGGCGTACGAAGAGGAAAGTCATTGTGACTGTTTCCTGTAAGGCTGAGACTTGTCCTCACCTCCTTTTGGGGTTGAGGTGCCCCACTGTCGTCTGTTTGAGCCTTGGGGTTGAGATCTGCCTCTTGGGCGTCTGTATCTGCCTCTCTGTGGCCTGTCTGACACTGGAAAGGACCAATTCTTTGTTGGCCAATTTCTAATAAACCGAGGTGGCTGTACCTGTAAGAAATCTTTGACTGTTTGCATAGATTTAGCTTTATCCTCCATTTTCTTTGACACTTCTTCTGCCTTAACACCAAACAAGGTATCATGCTGTAAAGGAGCATCCAATAATTTTGCCTTAACATGATCAGATAAACTCTGTTCTTTTAACCAAGCATGTCTTCGAATAACAGAACCTGTAACTGTGGCTCTACAAGAGGACTCTAAAGAATCAAAACCACATTGCAGAGCATGTTTTCCCACCTGTTCAACTGCATGCAATAAATCCTGCATTTCTTTACAATCAGGAGCTTCTGAGCTTGCAAGCATTTTCTGTTTTAACTGAGCCATTAAATATTGTTGGTACTTAAGCATGTGAAACTGGCAATTTAAAGCTCTTACTGCTAAAGTTGCAGACATGTATACTTTCTTCCCCCATCTATCCAAAGCTCTGGAATCTCTGTCAGAGGGTACTGGATTTTTCGCAATGGAAGCCTTAACCCCTTTTAGACCCTGGGAAATAGTTTCTGGATCAGCAGAAGGGTTTTTGTAAAGAAACTTGTGAGAGTCAGGGACTCTATAATACCTATCTGGCTTGGCTGGAGCAGGGGGCAAAGAGTCAGGAGATAAGCTGGATTCAGAGAACACATCATCCACAATATCTAGCACAGGTGGAATAGCCAGGGGCCTGTGCTGAGGCAATAAGAGGAAATCCCTCAGCCTTTTCTTGGATTCAGAGTAATCCTAACTTTCCCAAATGAAATGCTCCCTCATGGCATGTAAAGTTTCCCCAAAAGAATAATCCTCAGGAGGAGAGGCTGAAGGGATAGATTTTTCAGCATCAGAGTCCTCATAGGGGGGTAGAGAGTATCCCTGGTCTGAAGAGGAATCAGAGGAAATGGAAACCTGCTCAGAGGAGTCATAGTCTGTATCCTGCCTAGGCCTTTTCTCAGGAGGGGGATGGGAACCCCTGATTAGAGTAATGAGGTCTTCAGCCATTTTAAGCATCTGTTTCTTAGTCATGGAGGACTGTCCAGGAGAATGCTGTACTTGTTTCTTTGTCTGTAATGGTACCTTTGTCTTGGCTGTTGTTTTTATGGTAAGTTGTGAAGGTCTGAAAACACCCTCAGAAGCCAATGCCTGCTCAGCTGCTCTGGACCCATCTGAAGGATTAGTTTCCGTAGGCCCAATACCTTGAGTTTCCAGAGGCCTAGATGTCTCCATGTGGGAGTCGGAAGCGGCCTGTGGCTCTGAAGTAGCGGGTGTCAGGGGCTGCAAAAGCGCCTCACTGAGCACCGATGAACCGGCGACTGGTCTAGAAGAGGTTTCGTCGTCGGTTTTGGACCTCGGATGCCTGTCTTTATCCTTGTCTTTGCGTTTTTTCGGTATTGAGGTCGTTGGCTGATCCGATGGCATAGTATAATTGAACCTTCGGCCAAAGTAGTGTAAAGCAAAATCAAAACATCTTTTAATAGTGCGTTTGTTAAATCTAGCACAAAACCGACAGCTATTGACGTCGTGATCAGGGCCTAGGCATGAAATACAGTAAGAGTGGAAGTCCTTATGAGGTATTTGCTTCCCACAAGAAATACAATTATTAACTTGTTCTGACATCGGTCTGAGGCAAGAAAAAGTTTTCCTCAACGGGGTACTTAGCTTTATTGAAGACTTCGAATCTGAAATTCGACTTCGAAAATCTCAGGAGTCGGCCGACCGGCACTTGCGAACTGCTTCTGCTTCGGGCACCGCTCGGCAAGAAAGACTGGAGAAAATGGCGTCGGATGCATATTATATACCCCTGGCTCACTGACGTCAGGGAAGAAGCGACAGCAACCGATGCCAGACCAAGACTTTGGAACTCTGGCAGACAGCGGGACACCTGACGGCAGGATAACCCAAGTGTGATGACTGCAGCAGTGTAACATGATGAACATCCAGGGCAGCAAAGAAAAAATAACCAATACCGAAGGGTACTGAAACAAATGTCGCCTCCAAATCCTCCAGGAGGGGGGAAGGTAGGAGGGAACGTAAGAATGTGAGGCGAGATGGACAACATACATCAAGCGTTATGGTGAGTACATAACTTGTAGATGTTATGTGGTCCAATCTCGCCTACATTCTTACGCACGGGACAGCGTCCCTAGCACCTCTATCCTGGGAGGCTCAATGGAAGATGCTCCAGAGAACAGTGGAACCAAAGGAAGCCCGGCCCCTAGAAGCCACGTCTAATTTGTAATGAGCAATGAAGTTGTGGGGAGAAGCCCACGTGGCCGCAGCACAAATTTCATCCAAGGATAGTCTGGAGTGATAAGCTATTGAAGCTGAAACAGCCCTGGTGGAGTGAGCCTTGACAGGGAATGGTAACTCTCTGCCTGCCGACGAGTAAATGTAGGAGATGCAGTCAGAAATCCATCTGGAAATTGTAATCTTAGAAGCAGGGAAACCTGTTCTGTTTTCTGAGAAGGACACAAAGAGTTGGTCAGACTTACGAAGTTGTTTTGTCCTGTGTAAGTAAAAACGAAGCTGCCTGTATACGTCCAATTGATGAAACTTAAACTCCGCCTTGTTGGAAAATTGAGGAAAGAAAACTGGCAGCTCAATGGACTGATTGAGGTTAACGGCAGAGGTTACCTTCGGAAGGAAGGATGGATTAGGTCTCAAGGAAATCCCGTCCTTATGAAATATTAAATACTGGGATTTGATGGACAACGCTTGAATCTCCGACACCCATCTGGCTGATGTGATAGCTATTAAAAATGCAGTCTTCCAAGACAGAAATTTTAATTCACGGGTGGCAGCTGGCTCGAAAGGTGATGATGTCAGGGCCTGTAACACAAAATTTAAATCCCATGGCATGATGGGTTCTGACACAGGAGGCCGAAGTAACAAGGTGCCCCTCAAAAAGGCCTTACATAGCTTACGAGCCATGAGAGAAGGTTTGTAAGAGATATGAAAGTTAGAAATAGCGGCTAGCTGAACCTTAATGGTAGCAGGAGCAGAACCCTTATGAAAAAGAGTGGATAAAAAATCTAAGACAGCAGGGCTGGGGGCTGTGAAAGGATCCAGTCCCTTGGCCTGAGCCCAAATTGAAAATCTTCTCCACTTGCTGGAGTAAATCTTCCTGGTAGAAGATTTATGAGAAGAAGATAAAATGTGTACTACCTCAGGTGAAAAACGAAGAAGTCTGACTAAAGATGGAAGTGGAGTAGCCAGGCTGTCAACCTGAGGGTCTGCAGGGAGGGATGGGACTGTCCCGACATGCGTGTCAGTAGGTCTGGTGCTGGGTCCAGAGTTCAAGGACTGTCCACTGCATACTGATGAAGAAAGGAGAACCAGACTTGGCGAGGCCAGTGTGGGGCAATAAGAATCATCTTGCTTCCTGAGGAAATGGCTTTCTGGATCACTCTTGGTAGCAGAGGAAATGGAGAGAAAGCATAGAGCAGACCGGGAGGCCAATCGTGGACTAGAGCGTCCCTGGGTGACTCCCCCTGTGGGGGATCAGAGTGAAGTAGTTGCTGCACTTCGTATTGTGGGGATTGGCAAAAAGGTCGCAGCAAGGCTGACCCCACCTGTTGAAAATCTGCTCCGCAACTCGGCGGTTCAGGGACCACTCGTAAGGCATCAGAATAGATCTGCTCAGCCTGTCTGCTATCACACTGGCCTTCCCTGGAATGTGCGTTGCCACTAGGAACCATCAGGAAGACACTGCCCACTGCCACACTCGCATGGCCTCTCTGCACCTGGTTCCCCCCTTGCTTGTTCAGATACCACACCACAGACATGTTGTCTGAGTGAATTGCAGTTGTTCCTAGGGGAAGAGAGCTCTGCAGCGCTTGCAACACCAGTAACACCACTCTCATCTCTAGAACATTGATGTGCAGATGTACCTTGTGATCCTGCCAGGTGCCTTGGACCGTCCTGCCCAGATAATGCCCCCCCCCCTATCTGGGAGGCATCCAAGGTCACCGTGGCAACCGGAGTCATAGGAATAAATGGATTCCCTTTGTTCAAGTTGGTGGGACGCAGCCACCAACAGAGGTCCTGTTTGCACCAATCAGTGAGTAGGATCAGATGGGACAGGGGAAGTTTCTGAAAGGACCACTGGGCAGAGAGAAGCCACTGCAGAAGCCTCATGTGTAATCTGGCCAGGGGCACTAACATAATGGTGGCTGCCATGGCTCCCAGGAGCTGTAGGACCCATCTGGCCTGAACCTTCTTGAGGGGCAGCAACGCGCGAACCTAACCCTGCAACACCTCTATCCTTTCTTGAGGCAGGAACGCCCGCATGTGAACGGTGTCTAGCTCTGCGCTTATAAATGTGACACGCTGTGAGGGCAGCAAGGCAGACTTTCCCCAGTTCAAGGTAATTCCTAGTTGATGACAAAGGGCAATGGTCTTTCACCTGGCCTGAATGAGAAGATGCCTGGTGGGGGCAGTGAAGAGCCAGTCGTCCAGGTATGGAAACACTTGGAATCCTTGACGTCTCAGGTGAGCTGTCACCACTGCCAAACACTTGGTGAACACCCTGGGGGCTGTGGTAAGGCCAAAGGGCAGGGTACGAAACTGGAAATGACTGGCTCCCAGCCGGAAGCATCAGTGACTCCTGGATGCCCTGTCCATTTTGATATGGTAGAAAGCATCGATGGAGCACATCCATACTTCTTTTCCCAGTAACGGAAAAATAGACTGAAGGGTGACCATTCGGAACTTGGACTTTAGAACGTAGCGGTTCAGTCGGCTGAGATCCAAGATGGGTCTCAGGTTCCCTGTTTTTTTCGGCACCAAAAAGAGTCTTGAGTAAATCCCTAATCCGATCTGGTCTGACGGGACAGGTTGGATAACTCCTTTTTCCAGCAACTTTGAAATTTCTAGTGTTGCGTGATCCCTTTGACTGGGTGGAACGACTGGGATTCTCTTGGGTGGAGGAGGGTCAGACAATAAGGGGATGGAATAACCTCCGGTAACTATACGAAGCACCCATCGATCCTGAGTGATACTTGCCCAGACTTCTGGGTACAACAAAATGCGGCCCCCGACTGGCTCCGGAATAGCACAGTCGGGCAATACCATCAGGGACGATGATAGGAAGGCCCACAAAAGGAATCATGGTCTCCCGAATTGCGAGGTCCTCCTCTGCCCCTAGGGTGGCGTCTCCCAGAATAGCCACCCCCTCCTCTGGCTCTGGAGGGAGACTCACCTTGACCGGCAAGGAAAGACTTCTGTGACTTTTTGAATCACATTTTTCCTCCCCTCTGAGCCTTGGGGTAAGGCCTAGATGGGAGGGAAAAACGGACCCCTACAGCAGACAGGGTTTTTCCCTGTTGCTCGCATCTGGTGAGGGTGTCTCTCACTTTGGTCCCAAAGAGCGAGGACCCATCAAAGGGTGCGTCAGTGAAGGAAGACTTGAAGGCCTCCGCGAAATGACATAGGCGCATCCAGGATTGCCTCCTAAGGGCTACATCTGAGCTGGCTGCCCTGCTCGCCCCTTCGGCTGCATAAGATATGAGCCTCATGGACGAGTTGACAATCGAGCCAAGAGTAGACTACTGGTCGTTAACTGTCTGTGTTAATGCCTCAGGTATGTTACCCGTTAGAGTATCTCCCAACTCTTTAAGGAGATCTCTCTGGAGCCGAGTAAAGTGACATAGATAGTTCAGAGACCGAAGTGTGAAGGTCGCTGAAGAGAGGGTACGCTTCCTGTACCGATCCATACTCCTGGACTCCTTGTTAGGAGGATGGACGGAGGAAGAAGACTCGGCTACTTCCTGCTGAGTGGCTGCCGCCACCACCATGGCATCCACAGAAACCCCTTTGGACAGGAACTCTTTCCCAGGGGGAGCTGACAGAAATTTATTAGGGCGTCTTGGTACAGGTTCCACCGAGTCAGGAGTCTCCCATGCCCTTCGACAGATCAAATCCAGGAGCTCATCGAAGGGTGGAGACACCCAGGAGGCAGAGGGTTGAGCTGCAAAGGCCTAGAGGAATACCGACTCTTCCTCAGAGGGGGTTTTGGATGACCAGCCGCCTCTCTGCCTCAAAATCTCCAGGCTGTCGGAGAAAGAGACGTCATCGGAGGACGACTTGAGGGACCCCTCTGACTCCTCGAGGTCAGTATCAGAGATGAGGGACTCATCCTGGAAGTCTATGTGCTTCCTCTTGCACAATTTCTTTCTTGGGGGCTCCTCAGGCACAGACTCTGAGGGGCCCTCAGAAAGTTGGGGACCGCTCATGCCCCAGACCTTGGGGCTCCGCTGTCAACCGATAGGGGGACATCAGAGGCTCTCGCCGGTGTGGAAGGGGATGGAATGACCAATCTGGGTGATGTGACTGAGGATCTGGCCAGTGCACTCCTCACAGCCTCGAAGGCGGGTCCCCCCGAATCTGAGGATGGACCAACCTCCGAGGCCAAGATCGGAACCGAAGTCCCCCAAGCCGAATCACGGAGAGGGAGGCTCGGAACCAACAAAAGTCCCAAAGTATCCCCCTCGGGCCCGACAGAGGAAACCCGGGTTCCGAAACCAGAGGACGGAGCCGACATGGTAGGAGCCGACGGCACCGATAAGGCCTTAACAGGTATTGGAGCCGGCAGAACATCACCCGGAGCAGAACACTCCGGCTCCGAAGACAAGGAGATGCTCGGAGGAGGAAACATGGGTGCACTCATTGGGACTGGCTCCGGAGCTGACTGGGTCGGAGCCGAAAATAATTTTTCCAAAACCGGCAACTGCAGGAGCCTCTGGACCACCCTATCCACATCCAAATCAGAGAGTCTGGAGGATTTGGAGGAGAGAGAAGGTGACTGTGATCTCCTATCTAGAGATCCTTGTCTGACACTAGAAGACCGACTCCGGATGGGCTCTAACAGGATAGGAGCCAAGGCAGATTCAAGAATCCAGCTATCTCCTGCAGCCCCGAGGACAAGGGAGCCGAGGAGGTCGAGTCCAATTTGGTAGTCTTCTCCGGTGGCTCCGATGCAACAGATGGAGCCGGAGATCTTTTCTTAGCCTTAGTAGTCTTGGTCTTAGACTGTGAACCAGAGGAAGAGTCCAAGGACTCCTCAAAGGAAAGCTTAAGAAGACTCTTCAGTATAAGTTTATTTTTTCTATCCTGTAGCACCCTGGGGCTAAAAGCGTGACAAAACCTACAGGACCCTTGTAAATGTATCGCCCCCAGGCAGTATACACAAACAGCATGTCCATCTGTTATGGACATCTTGTAGCTACATTTAGAACACTTCTTAAACCCGGACGGTTTGTGTTCTTTTTGATCCTTACACATAACAGCCAAACCACAGTACACAACAGCACAGAAACAGGACTGTAGGCCACAACGGAAAAGGCGGGAAACTACCGCTAACAACAGATGACAGAATCTCTAAGTTAAACGATTCTGACACAACAACAAGACACACAGTGAAGCAAGGGACAAACGCTTTCCTCAGACAAACCACACAACGGAGGGAGTACTAGGTCCTCTAACTTAAACGGGCCTAGCCCGTAGGAACGGAGGGATACCACAAACCAAACACTCACACCACAAAAACAATGATAATAACAAGCAAACAGCTATTAAAATAGCTTTTGTGAAGAAAAGAACAATTTTCAGTGCGAAAAAGAACTTTTTAAGCTACTTAGCCACAGCCAAGTGAGACCACGTCCTAGCTCCACGAGCGGCAAACAAGATCTGGGGTTGTGGAGCGGTGCAATATGGGATAGCAGGTTAGCTCAGCCAATTAGAGACTTTGTGCTACAAAAATATAAGTTGGCCGAGTTGGAGCCAATGTTCGGCTCCGAACCCGTGAGTAAGAATGTAGGCGAGATTGGACCACATAACATCTGTAGTTTACCCTGTCAGGTACTGCTGTCAATCTTACATGGGTAATTAATCCTGCTAATGTCAGGAACACAGCAGCTGATATATATAAAAAAAAGACAGGTATGGAACTGTTTTTATTGCAGAGAGGAGGAGAACCTAACACTCCTTTTTCATAGCAAAACAAATCAATTAGATGTCAAGGGTTTAAAGGCAATTGTCAACTCTTCTGACAAATTTACATAAGTAGCAACACGGTATTGAAATGCTAAGCTTTAAACATTGGTTATTTATAATAGTTTATGTTAACTTAAATGTAGTATCAAAGATTTATGTGACATTTAGAGAAAAGTCAGAAAATATTTTTCTTGTAAAGTACCAACACATTTAAAATTTTCAAGACCCCTCCCAACACAAACACACAGGACAGAACAGCGGAGAGAGAGACAGGTGGCAACCCTATCAACAAGGTGCACTGCTACTGTTCATAAAAAAAGATTTTTTATGCTTTTGTGACATCCTTCCAGAGGGGGAGCACACGCAGATCCATGGTAAGAGATTCCCACTGACTTTGAGTTAGTCCGTACATTGTAGAGTCCATGAGCATTTTATAGTCCTGAAAGGAAATGTGATCACTGATGGCAACCATAATATACAGCTGAATCCACTTTAGCATATGTTTACTATGGGATTTTGCATTAAAATATTAAGAAAGGGAAATCAGAGTACTTAACTGTGTTTAAATGCACAGACACACACACATACAGGTGTGTGTGTGTGTGTGTGTGTGTGTGTGTGTGTGTGTGTGTGTGTGTGTGTGTGTGTGTGTGTGTGTGTGTGTGTGCAATATGGGTCCATATAGTTTGCTTCTTATAATAAACAACATAGTAGAGTTAAGCATTATTAATGTAGACATTCTAGTAAATATTGCTTAATGTTTTACCTGGTCACTGGTCAGTGTTTTTATATCAGTATTTTTTTCTTTGTATTGCTAAGTGCATTTAATACTTGTTATTCATTTTTGTCATGTAGCCCAAGTCATGGCTGAAAGGGGTCCTGGGACCAGTTCACTTTCTTGGTCACCAAAGTATAAATAAATATGAAGGAGAAAAAAAGGGGAGTGAGCATGACAGAAATAATCAAGGAACTAGTAAAGCACATTTTAATTTGGCATCATTCATGAGAGAGAAAAAAAACTTCCCACTGAAGGCTTTAAGAAGTAGCAGACAGACACAGTTTGGAGTCGTACTATTTGTCACTTGTAAATTGTAAATGTGCAAGGATCATTTACAGCAGTGAGAGTTTTCACACCTCAGCATGAGGGTGTGGGGGAAGGTCTGTTGATTCTTTTAGAACTACAAGACTCCCTTTACAAAAACATGTTATTTACCTACTTTCTTTGAACTAGCTATCAGCTATTTATAGCCTAGAACAAGCTCTGACAGACACATAAATGAGGTTCAGTCAGGGAAACGGAGAAATAGCTCTGTTGTACAAGGTGTGTTTTGATGACAGTGCATCACAGTCCTGCCATTCTATCTCACTGGCATGAGAAAACACCACCACTTCCTTATGTCTAGCATGACTAATATAAAGAGGCCTTGAAATGTATTCTGGGAAGAAGGAATTAAAGCAAGAAAACTACATCAAATTACCAAGGCTGGCCTTATCATTCACCATTTTGAGGGAAACACATTAAAATTGTAAAAGAAGCACTTGAGTGATTTTGAGGCATTAAAATAGCTCCAAAAACAAAGATAAAATGAAAAAAAAATGTTTTTTTTAGTTCTAAGGTGGAGCTTTCCTTTAAAGGCAGATTGACTGCCACATTCCTACAGTGTATGTGGATGGTGCGCATTTCTGGAAGGATGGGAAGTACTACACTGTGTTTGCAACAGTGACATTGCAAAATTGCAATTATGGTTAGGTTACCAGGATACATGTCAGCACAAAGGGCTGAGCTAGAGGCTGTAAAATATGTTTTGCAGCATTTATATCCAGTAAATATTTACAGTGACAGTGCTTATGTAGTAAATTCTCAGAGACTACATAGAACAGTGACGAGTGATTGGTTAAATGGGTTATTTTCAGAATGGTGGATAACCATTAGTACAGTTTTAATTGCTATAGTAGCCATTATTTTGTTGATTATAATAATGTGCACGTGTGTTAAACCTTGCATTAAAAAGACTGTTAATTGGGTATCTATTGTGGTTTACCTCCATAAGGTCGCAAGTTGTTTGTCCAACGTTCACTTCAGCGAAAATGCAATGGCAAAAAATTACAATGTCACTTCACAGACTTTGTCTGTTTGGAAATTGCTTTTCCTTGCACCCCAGGAGCATATGCTACAAATAGTTGGTCAGTCTTTCTGCTAGTTTTAGTTCGGTCCAAGTAGTAGCGTAGTTGTCTGTGTATATCCAGGGTGTGCAGAAGTTTTTCCCCTCTATTCTGTGGATTTGGGAAAAAAGTAGGCGAGTGAATAGCTTGGTTCAAGGATACCCTAGATACCACCTTTGGCATAAAAGTAGGATTGGTTCTTAGCGAAACTCTGTCCTGATGGAAGATAAGAAATGGCTGTACTGCCATTAATGCTTGTAACTCAGATACTCTTCTTGCTGAAGTTATTGCCAGAAGGAATGTAGTTTTCCAAGACAGAAACTGTAGATCCGCTGATGCTGCTGGTTCAAAAGGAGGAAGTGTTAGTTTCTCCAACACAAAGTTGAGATCCCAAGCGGGTAGAGGGGGTTTTCTTGGAGGTTTAATATTTTTGATCCCTCTCAGAAATTGCCTGAGGAGAGGGTGTGAGAAGATAGGTGGATCCACATTGTATTCTGCTGAAATTGCTGAGGCATGAATCTTAATGGAAGAATAGGACAGGCCATTGTGGAACAATTCTGCTAAGTATTCCAGAATATGTGTCATGCTTGCCACTGTCACATCTGAGCCTTTTGATGTGTTCCAAATGAGAAATCTTTTCCATTTAGCTGAGTATGTCTTCCTTGTGGAAGGCCGGCGAGCTTCAAGATGATGTCCTTCACTCTCTGTGATAAAACATTTTGTTTGGGATTTAAGGAATTTTCCAGGCAGTTAGCTGCAATGTTTTCAAGTTGGGATGCATGATCTTGAAATTGTTCTGCGTCAGAAGAAGAGGCCATAGGGGGAGAGGCCATGGTTTTGTCTGTGTCATGCTTCTCAATAATGGATACCAGTGTTGCCTTGGCCAGTCTGGAGCTATCAGAATCACTCTTGGCTGCTCCTCCCTGATCTTCAGTAGAACCTTGTACATTAATGGGAGAGGTGGGAAGGCATATGCTTTTAGAGCTTTCCAGCTGAAAGAGAGAGAGTCCACCCTCCAAGCTTGTGGGTGGTATGTCCTTGAGCAGAATGTCTTCAGTTGATGGTTGAGGGGGGATGCGAACAGATCTATCTCCGGCATTCCCCATGCCTTTGCTATGAGCTGGAAGATGTCTGGGTGCAGCATCCATTCGTGTGCATCCATGGTAGTTCTGCTTAAGCTGTCTGCCAGTGTATTCTCTTTTCCTGGCACGAACTGGGACTGTAGTTGGATATTGAGGTTCAGGCATAGTTCCCATAGATTCATAGCCAGCCGGCAGAGAGGGTAGGAGTGTGTGCCTCCCTGCTTGTTTATGTACCACATGACCGTGGTGTTGTCTGTCCTTATTAACAGGTGGCCTTGATGAAGGAAGGGTTTGAAAGCCTCGATTGCATGCATCACTGCCAGCATTTCCTTTTGGTTTATGTGCATGCGTAGTTGACCTTGAGACCATAGGCCTTGGATACATTTGCCCTCCATGTGTGCTCCCCATCCTCGGTCCGAAGTGTCCGTGGTGATGGTTTGTTTTGTTTTTGGTTTGTTGAAAGGCAACCCTCTGTTGGACTGGCAGGCCTGAGCCCACCACAGAAATTCCTTTTGAAGGCAAGGAATGATTGGTATCAAAGTTTCTAAACTGTGACTGTGTTGAGACCATACACTCCTTAGGTACCATTGTAATTTTCTCATATGCAGCCTGGCCTGTGGTATCAGAATTATGCAGGATGCCATGTAACCCAGGGCCTGCAGGATTTTCCTTGCAGTAAGCTGAGTTTGTCTTGTCAGAATCATGAAGTAATCTGGAAGTTGTTTTTGTTTTTCTTCTGTGAGAAAGGCCATTTGGGTGGTTGTGTCCAGATCTGCACCCAAAAAGGTTATTCTTTGGGATGGCACAAGTCTTGACTTTTGGATGTTGACTGTGTATCCCAAGGCCTGCAGCAGGTGCATGGCACAGTTGACTGTGTATCCCAAGGCCTGCAGCAGGTGCATGGCACAGTTGACTGTGTATCCCAAGGCCTGCAGCAGGTGCATGGCACAGTTGACTGTGTATCCCAAGGCCTGCAGCAGGTGTATGGCATAGGCCAAGTCCTTTATCAAATTTCCCTTGTTGTCCGCTTGTATAAGGCAGTCGTCCAGATATGGGTAGATCTGAATCCCCTGAAGTCTGCAGTGTGCAATTACTGATGCCAGGCATTTCGTGAATACTTTGGGCGCAGTAGATAAGCCAAAGGGCAATGCTGAGAATTGATAATGCTCTGATCCTGCAAGAAATCTGAGGTGTCTTCTGCAACTTGGTCGAATAGGGACGTGCAGGTATGCCTCCTTGAGATCTAGAGTCACCAGCCAAGACTCCTTGCCCAACATGGGAAGAAGCTGTTGTAGGGTCAGCATCTTGAATTTTGGCACAATGAAGTAAGTATTCAGTGCGGACAGGTCGAGAATAGGCCTCCATTGTTTTTCTTTTCTTGGTACAAGGAATAGTCTGGAGTAAAATCCTTGGCCTTGTTCTGATAGTGGTACCTTTTCTATAGCTTTCATGTGAAGCAATTTGTTGATCTGCCTTATAGCCTCTGCCCTCTGATTTGGTGGCAGGTTTGGCATTCCGTTTCTTTTTGGCAAAGTGTGGAAGTGGAACCTGTATCCTTTGTCTATTATTTGCAGTGTCCATGTATCCCTTGTAATATAATGCCAGTTTTTTGAGAATAAAGCCAGCTTTCCGCCCAAGGGAGCTTCCAGTTGATCCCTGGTAGGCGGTATCAGAGTAAAGTCATTGAGCCTGTCCTGGTGTAGTAGTAGTTGTTGCTGCTGTTGCACTACTCCTCTGGTTGGCAGGCTGCCACTGACGGCCTCTGTAGGAGCCCTTCGATTGGCCTCTGCCTCTAGGGCGTCTGTTCCTGCCTCTCTGGGCTCTGTCCGAGTCTGGAAAGGACCAATTCTTAGTAGGCCAGTTTCTGCTGAATCTCGGTGGTTGTACTTGCAGGAAATCCTTAACTGTTTGCACAGATTTTGCCTTTTCTTCAAACTTTTTTAAGACCTCCTGAGCAGAGGAGCCAAATAAATTTTGTTTCTCCATTGGAGCATCCAGGAGTTTAGCTTTAACATGGTCTGGCAAAGATTGTTCCTTCAGCCAGGCATGCCTACGAATGACTGCCCCAGTCATAGCTGACCTAAATGAAGCCTCCAATGGATCATAGCCACATTTTAAGAAATGATTACTAACCTGCTGTGAGTTGTGTACCAAATCCTGAAGGGATTTACGGTCAAGAGGTTCAGGAGAAGAAAGTTTCTTATTCAGTTCATCTAACAAATACTCTTGGTACTGTATCATAAGAAATTGACAATTCAATGCCCTGACAGAAAGAGTTGCAGAAGTATATACCTTCTTTCCCCATCTCTCTAAAGCTCTAGACTCTCTTTCAGAGGGTAGAGGATTTTTGGCAGTGGCGGCTGCAACCCCTTTAGGGCCCTGAGAAATAGTCTCTGGGTCTGCAGAATGGGCTTTATACAGATGGAAATGAGAATCCGGGACCCTGTAGTATCTATCAGGTTTGGCAGGGGCCGGAGGGAGAGTGTCAGGGGCTGTACTGACATCATTGTACACATCATCAATTACATTCAAAACAGGAGGTATAGCTAAGAGCCTATGTTGAGGCAAATGTAAAAATGTCCTTAATCTTTTTCTAGAATCAGAGAATTCCTGACCTTGCCATTGAAAATGCTCTCTCATGGAGTGTAAAGTCTCACCAAAGGAAAACTCTTCAGGAGGGGAGGCCGAAGGAATAGATTCTTCAGCATCAGAATCCTCATAGGGCGAATAAGCCTCCTCCTGGTGGTCTGACAACTCAGATCCATCCGTGGACTCATCCGAAGAGTGAGGGTCAGAGGGGTCCGTCCTGGGCCTTTTGTCTGGTGGAGGGTGAGAGGCCCTGTCTGGGTGAGGTTGTGAACCTCTAATTAAAGAAATAAGGTCCTCTGCAAGGCTGAGGATCTGAGAACTAGAGGAAGGCCTTTGGAAGGAAGTCTTGGTAGGCAAAGCTTTTGAAAGTTTAGCAGCTTTAGCCCTAGAAAAAGCCTTAATGGACATGGAAGCAGGGGGCCTAGCTGCCCCACGTGCAGGAGTAGAAATGTCCAAAGGTATGGTGTCGGACATTTCCTGGGTACTGGTTTCGGTAGGTAGCTCGGTAGCCGACTCAGCCGGGGCCTCTTGGGCCGTGGTGGTCGGTTGAATGGTTTCGGAAGAAGGAATCTCCGAGGACTCGGTTTCGGCCGAAACCGAGACACTCGCGGTAGGCCTTACCGCGGTTTCAGCCGAAACCGCGGGCCGTGAGTGTCGGTCCTTGTCCTTCCGTATTTTCACCAAATGCGAAGTCGGAGTCTCCGACGGCATTTTATATGCAAAACTGGCCCCAAAAAATTCCTCTGCAAACTCCGACCGACGTCTAAGAGTTCTTCGGTTGAAGGAAGCACAGGCTGAACAGGCCGATACATCGTGGTCTGGGCCTAAGCAAGGAAGGCAGTAGGAATGGAAATCCTTATGAGGTATTTGTTTCCCACAAGTTAAACAATTATTTACTTTGTCTGACATCGGCTGAGGCAAGAAAGAGTCCCCAACGGGGTACTTAGCTTTTTCGAAGTCTTCGGCAGCTGAATTCACTGGATCTGACCGACCGGCACTTGCGAACAGCTTCTGCTTCGGGCACCGCTGCAAGAAAGACTGAGGAAAATGGCGTCGGCTGATGCTTTTATACCCCAGATGCTCTGACGTCGGGGAAAGTGCGACATCAGCCGAGGCCAGACCCAGACTTTGGAATCCGGCCGACCGAAGGGCTGCCTGAGGCAGGACAACCCATATGTTATGACTGCAGATGCATCCTTGAAGGACACCTGTTTGGATGACTCTTTTGTCTAGCAACTTTTGAATTTCTAACATTGCCTGATCCCTCTGACTGGGTGGAATGTCTGGGATGTTTTTTGTACTTGGGACAGAGAAGGAAAAGGGTATGGAGTAACCTCTGAATATGCTGTTTTGTACCCACTTGTCTTTTGTCATTTGTAGCCAGGCTTCTGGGTACAAAGATAAGTGACCCCTGACTGCCTCCAGAGATGGACAGGTGGGCCCCCATTCAGGAGTGCTGAAAGGACTTACCAAAGAAAGATTCTCTGTTGTCCTGATTCTGCAGACCCCCCTCTGTCGCGAGGTCAGTGTCTTCCATTACCACTTCTTCCTCTGCCCCTGGGGGAAAAATCATCACGTGTGTCCTGGAAATCTCTCTCGGATTTTCAAAAAACACATTTTCTCACTTCCTTTCTGACCTTTAGGATATGGTCTGGTAGGTAGGTAGGGAAAATGGACTCCTATGGCAGAGAGAGGCTTTCCTTTTTAGTATGCCTTTGACTTTGGGCCCAAACAGAGATGAGCCATCGAACAGGGCATTCACAAAGGAAGATTTAAAAGGCTCCACAAAGTCACACATGCATCCAAGAATGCCTCCTTAGGGAAATTAGTGAACCTCCTGTTCTACTCGCTCTGTCCACTGCATAAAAAAATCAGTTTCATGGAGGAGTTGACCACTGAATTCAAGGTAGAGAGCTGAGGGGAAACTTTCTCTAACACCCCTGCAGCTACTGAACCTTGGAGAGCATCTCCTAACTCCTTCAGGAGATCTCTCTGCAATCTAGTAAAGTGGGTCAGGTAATTCAGCAATCTAAGAGCAAAGGTCGCTGAAGAAAAAAAAAGCACTTTCCATATCTCTCCATCGTACGAGACTCCTTATTTGGTGGATGGACAGAAGAATATGTCTCTGAGAGTTCTTTCTTGGTGGTTGCCACCACAACCATAGCATCTACTGGGACTCCCTTAGTTAAGAAGTTTTTATCTGAGGTGGAAGTGATGAACTTATCTGGCCTCCGAGGAACAGGTTCAACTGAATCTGGAGACTCCCACGCCTTTAAAGAAACTAAGTTCATGAGTTTGTCGAAAGGCGTAGACACCAAAGTGGAGGAAGGGCGAGATCCAAGAGCCTTCATGAGTACGGACTCCTCTGCTGAAGGGTTGGTGGACTTCCAGCCGCCCCTCTGTTTAAGTATTTCCACGATGTCTCCAAATGAGACATCATCAGGGGGTGACCATGGGGACCCTTTGGCTTCATCAAGGTCCATATCTGAAGTGACAGACTCCTCTGGGGAGTCTCAATGCTTCCTCGTACACAATCTCTACCAAGGGACCTCTTTAGAGGGGTACTCTGGAGACGTTTCAGAAGAGTGGGGGCTTCCTGAGGGGAGTCCTGAGGCTTAGGATCTCTGCGTCCCTGTGGATGCAAGGGTACAGATGCAGACACTGGTGCCTTTGGGGGAAGAATGTCCAGAGCTGATCATGAAACTGCCTGTGGAATTACCACTCTCATCACCTCAAAAGCCCCCTGCTCCTGATCCGAGGAAATCCCCAGTTCTGAAGAATCTGAGGGAATGCCCAGGACCAAGGAGGATGGCTCCAAGACTGAGGTAGGAGCCAAGTTCACCCAAGCCGATGCCCCAAGAGGCAAGTTTGGATCTGACAACTGTTCAATCCGACTCCCCTCCCCGGACCTGACCTGAGAGCATTGGCCCCTTGACTCCTCAAGCACTGATGTAGCCGAGGACGTCAGAGCAATGATTGGATCCGAAGATTCTGTAATAGGTCTCAGTTCAGACGGTTCCCCCAATATGAGGTCTAGACATTCTAGCTCCAAGGTCCGATGTTGGATTGGAGGAGGAATCGAAGCAGAAGGAGAGGATTTGGTCATATCCAAAGCCCTCAGGGTTAGATTCAATAACTACTTGGCCAGCTCCGGTGTCATTAACAGCCTCTGTACACTCAATCCACATCATCATCAGAGAGGCTCCTAGAAGAGCAAGTTGAGGGCTGGAGATTTGGAAGGCTCGAACAAAGGTGATCTAAGAGTAGGGGAGACCGGTTCCAAGGCAGGGGCCAGCTCCGCAACTCAAACTCTACCGGCATCAAGACTGATGGCACCAGAGCAGTAGGTCTCTCGGATCCGATGGCCTTAGGATCCGGAGATGAAACTTTTTGAATATTTTTAGAAGGCTCCAGTGGAGTACTGGATGAGGAAGATCTCTTCTCAGAGTTGTCTGATCTAGAGGAATGAGACTGGTCAGACTTGGAAGAACCTGGACCTTCTTGGATTGCTTCGGAGAAGGGGGGGTTTAAGAGACCTCTTAAAATCAGTTTATTCTCTCTCTCCAGAAGAGCCCTGTGACTGAAAGAGTGACAAACTGAACAGGACTCCTGGAGGTGGATAGCTCCTAAGCAATACATACAGATAGTGTGTCTATCAGTGAGGGACATTTTTTGTCCACATTCCTGACAGAGGGTTTTGAATCTTTAGAGGATATCGTCACAAAGGAATAGCAACAAGAAAAAACAAGAGATAGAACAGTTATTTTTTTACTACAACAACAATTACTTGTAAAGAGAAGGAAGAGGATGGCACAGCCATCTAACTTAAACGGGCTGTGCCAGGAGGAGTGAAATAAAGGGCAGCCCTCTAACTTAAGCGGGCTAATGATAAAGTAGTTCTCTAACTTAAATGAACTGACTTTAAACAGTTTTAGATAAAGACAAAGGTAAGAAGAGCCCTCTAACTAAAACAGGCTATTAAAGAGGAGGTTGCGACAGATATAAAAGGCCTTGCAGAAAATGATGGCCAACAGCAGAACAAAGCAGAAATTATCTACCACTAATGGCCAACAGTTAACTGAAGAAAAAATAAGCAAGAAGAAACAATTTCCCACAAATGTGGAAATAACAATTAGTATACTAAGCCAGAGCCAGTAGAACAAGCACCCAATCTTGTTAGTGGCAAATGAGATCTGGGGAGCTTTCCTAGTGCATGATGGGATAGGATTTAGCCACAAGCTAGTGGAAGAACTCGTGCTTGTATATAAGGCCGAGTCGGATCTGAGGGTTGGATCTGAACCATCCTAGTAAGAATGAAGGCAAGATTTGACAACAACACACCTATTGTTTTTCCTTCACAGTAACAGAGGTTTGGTAATCATAATAGTGTGTTATTTTTAGAAACAGCATGTGGACATAGCATCTGCAAGTGCAGAAAAGAAATATGCATAACTCATTAACCTTGTGTATTGTCACACGGCGCTATTTGACAGGAGTAATTATACTGAGCTACACCCGAGTGCCTTCTACAAGCGTGTCTAACTTTACTTCCTATTGTAGCTCCCATGTTAAAAATTAAGTTGAAAAAGTATCTGAAATATCAGTAAACCTGCAATGGTTGGTACAACTGACAAAGTACGCCAGGTGATTTACAAATGCATTTTCAAGTTTGCAGCCAGTAATGGCACTGATTTTCAGTTACTGGCGGTTAGAGCAAAGATCATTGACATCAAAATCCTATTTTAACCTCTCTCAAACCTCTTTTCATTTAAACATAAGACACTGAATTAAAAAATAACACTGAAAAGTGGTTTACATAAAATGTTTAAGTCCTAACGTCTCTGACAATACTGAAGTGCTCTTTTATGCCATGCCTGTAAGTGCAGCAGTTTGCAGACATTTCACCAAGCTCTTTTACTGAAGAGTTGTCTTGGGTGTAAACATAACAATTGACAAAGTATGCCAGGTGATTTACAAATGCATATTCAAGTTTGCAGGCAGTAACGGTACTGACTTTCAGTTACCGGTGGTTAGAGCACAGATCAGAGACATCACGATCTTATTTTCAACTCTCAAAATTATGCTGCAAGAAAGTCTGGGACAAACTACGTTACAGCCTTTTAAAAGCATGTAGGGCTGCTACAAAATAAGCCATTGTGGTTGCACAGCTAGTTTTTAACTTTCTATCTTGGCTTTGGTCCCCTCCAAGAGTCTCCAAATTTCCATGTGACATATTGTCCACCTGCTAAAGAAGGCCAAAGTGTTTGCTGTTGCAGGGGGTCTGCTATGCAAGGAAATAATGTAGTACCTACTGAAAGCACTGTTCATCCTTTCTTTCTTTCTCCCCTACTCTCAAGGACAAACACATCTAAGCTTTTGCGATTCTACAGGACAAGTTAATCAGTTTACAGAAAATGTTCAAGTGCCTCCTTGGTGTTGTGAAAACAGTATATGTACAACAGGATCGTGAACCCATAATGTACAAACCATTTTCAAGACTTACAATATGGTGAATTTAATGGAATGTCACTTTCAAATGGTTTGGTGTGTGTGGTAAAGAAAGGTTGAAAATTGAAGGCATACTTCTGATAAGATTAACAACAATCTGATGCAAGACCTGGCAAGAAGTAATGAAAGAAGTTCTGATTTTTTTTTTCTTTTGGCTCATTGGCTAGATTTTTGAGGCTAATAGTTGACTAGAATGTTGAGGCCAATGGTTTTTAATGTTAAAAGCTTCTTCTATAAATTTTAGTTTTATTATTTATTATTTTAATCACTGTATTTTTGTCAGTAATCTTATGAGAGTCATCAGCTCTAAAATGTATTTAGGTGATTCTTGACTGATATAAATACGGACTACTCTTTGCGTCACCATTTCTTCTTACGAGATAATACATGCAGGTTGCTTATTGGTGTTTACATCTAAACCATTTTCTCCACTGGCAGATTATTTGTGTATTGTATTGTCATAGAGGTTTGGCTTGGGTAAATGTTTCATCCTGGTGCATGCACATACCAACCACTGTTACTGAAGGGCCATTTGGGGAAATATTTCATCTGGTGCTCGTGCATACTTCAACATTTTATTGTAGGGGGTCACTTGGGTGAATGCTTCATTTTGGTGCATGTTCTTACCAAGAATGGTTACTGAAGGGTTGTTTGTGGAACTATTTTATTCTGGTGTTTGTGCATACTTCAACATTTTACTGAAGAGTTGGCTTGGGAGAATGCTTCATTTTGGTGTTTTTGGTGATTATTTGTGTATTGTATTGTGCGTACTGTCACAGAAATGCTTCATGTTGGTGTTTGTGCATACTTTATCATTTTACTAAAGGGGTGGCTTGGGTGAATGTTTCATTTTGGTGCGTGTACATACCAGGCACTGTTAGTGAAGGGTCACTTGGGGAAATAGTTCATTCTGGTGCATGTGCATACTTCAACATTTTATGGTAGGGGTCACTTGGGTGAATGCTTTACTTTGGTGATTGCACATACTAGGAACTGTTACAGCATGGTCATTCAGGGAAATGCTTCATGTTGGTGCTTGTGCATACTTCAACATTTTATTATAGGGGTCACTTGGGTGAATGCTTCATTTTGGTGCATGTTCTTACCAGGAAGTGTTACTGAAGGGTCATTCAGGGAAATGCTTCATGGTGGTGCTCGTGCATACTTCAACATTTTATTATAGGGGTCACTTGGGTGAATGCTTCATTTTGGTGCATGTTCTTACCAGGAAGTGTTACTGAAGGGTCATTCAGGGAAATGCTTCATGGTGGTGAAGACTGGAGCAGTATAGAGGAGCAATGGCAGTCAGAAAGTAGAGACTATACATTTTCTGGCTGTGTCAGTGAGGTAGGCTTTTACTGTGTATAGTGTACCTAGTTTTTGATGATTTTTTTAATCACATATGATACATAGTGGTCAAATTTCAACTGGTCATCTATGGTGACCCCCAGCAATTTTTGTGGTTTACTTGTTCTATCATGGTGGTGACGGCAAAGGCAGTAGTGAATAGTGCTCTTTTGAGGTAAAGAGAAGTACCTTTTTTAGGGTTTAGTAGTAGTGGTGAATTATTTAGCCATGCTTCACTCGATAAGAAGGATTTTTGTGTAAGGTCATGGAGTTTAGAGAGAGATTTTGCAAAACAGATTAGAGTAGAGTCAGCAGCATATTGAACTGGGGTAGTATTTATTGTAGCAGCGTAGAGTTGATTGATGAATATGTTGAAAAGTATGGGGCTACTATAGATCCTTGTAACCAATAGTTACCATCAAAACGGTGGAGAAATTAGTTTACCACTTCGTTTTTCTGCGCCAAGTAGTTCATAGGTTCATACTAGGCTATCTGCCCTAGGGCATTTATAAGCCTAGCCAGAATGTGTTTGGCTTTCGCCACCCATTTTAAATTTATTTTGCTATGCCCTTTTTCGAGGTTAGTATACTGTGCCTCTGTCTAACAGTGACACAGAAGTGATACCCGGGGTAAACCTACGATCTACCATCCACTCATCAAGATACCTCTTAAAGAGAGTCAATGAGGGACTCTGCCTAACCTGGACTGGGATTTTATTCCATCCTCCTCGAACACACGTACACACACACGCACAAAAACTCTTTATCCCAACCCTCTTGCTTAAAGCTTTTTTCTTTTTATGTAGAGGTTATTTTAATTCCAAACTGTCTCCATTTTAAGTCTTCGGAGGGATAAAAAGTTTGCAAATCTGCAGAAAATACTCAGAAAAAAGGAGAGATGCCACTCTCCTTGCAGAAAGGGGCAGTCCCTTGCTATGCATCATAGCACTTCCTTAAACCTACATACCCCCCTTTCTCAGCAGCTGGGTATAGGAACTATCATACCTACTTGCAACTCTTCATTTGCTGTAAGAAACCACTTTTGCAATACAAGTTTTTGCTTCCCTGATGAAATGACCTTCAACTTTATTTGACCTAAATACATAGATCAAAGTTACATTTTGTTTCAGCTTAATGTACACACATGGAATTCCTGCAGGCTTTTTTTTTTTTTTTTTTTTTTTTTACAGCATCCACAGACACACAGAGTTCATGTCCAGTCCATCTATAATGCTAACAATGCTAGAGAGGAACAGCATAGACGTACATATTGATGTCTACACCAACAGAACATTAACTCCCTACATAAACCTACAGTGTGCATTGTGCTGGTAAACCAATCTCCCAGGTTACTGAACTACACACCCTGGAAAAAGCATGAACAACAGGAATGCTTCCTTGCAGCATCAATATGGAAGGCTACATGTGCAGACCACTTGCTGGTTAAAAAGTTCAGACAAATTAGGTTTGAAGTGACCACTGTACTATGAATTTATCTACCTTAGGGTCACAACCCCCCCTTAGCCTGATGTGCAAGAAAACAACTACTTATTTAAACAAACACAAAGATTCAATCATTTTCTTACAATGCAGGTCAAACTAACAATCCTCTACCTAGGGTTGCCACCTTTTCAGATGCCCAAAGTGGGACATTTTAGGTACAAACGTCAGATTTTGCAGGGTGAAACATACCCATGGCCAGTACAAAGGACAGAACTTCATTTTTGCCTAAATAAAAGCTTATTCTTGTAGCATTTAGTTGATTATTCTGTTTATTATAACATTTAGGTGTTTTAGATACAGAATAACTGTTTTATGCAACTATTGCATAAAATATAGGAAATATTTTTGTCCTAAAATCTCAGGACATTTCCAGTTTTTTCAATTTTTTTGCAGGACACAACTGCCCAAAGAGGGACTGTCCCTCGCAAAGTGGGACAGGTGGCCTACCTCTACCACTGCTGCCAGCAAGATAAACAATACTGCAGAGAATGGTTGAAGTCAGAGTTTTTGTTCCAAACCATTTAAAACACAGTGAATGAAGCTCTCTGCATTTATCTGCAACAATGCAATCAGGTTAGTACTTTTTGCAATGGATATCTGGGGCTTTATGACTGATGGTGTGCTTAGTTTTTATAGGCTCAAAGTTATATGATATGTCAAGATTAAGTATAATTTATTCTTCTTAACATAGTTACCAAACCAACTATCATCAGAAAAGTGTAAAATGTAAAACTGTACGTTTAAACACCATTCATGCATTACAAGAAATTTCATGACAGCACCATTACTTACTACACAAAGGAAGGAAGGCTCGGTCTGCTATACAAATGCTGGTATGCATCATAGATTTTCACCTCCTCAAATGGTACAGAGGCAGGCAGGCATGCCACCTACAACAGCAGCCACCAAACTTTAACACAAAGCTCAAGAGTGGAAGGATCACTTAAGAGGTACTGAGGGCATTATCTCCTTTTAAGCAAATGGTACAGGGCTTTCCTACTGCAACTGTCCCCTAGCAGACAGCAGGGTGTAGCTCCATGGATGAGAGAGAGAAAATCAAACACATCAGTAACATCACTGCAGCAAACATTACTCTGGTTTATGCAGAATGGACAAGGATGTTAAAAAAGAGAATGACAGCCTGGTCTCCAGTTCTCACCACTCACCACTAAGATGCAGTGTAGCTCCTCTCATCAGAGAACATCCCGTTCAACTGGTTAGGGTGAAACAGAATCTGGGCAGCAGTAAAAGGTTAGGGGCAGTAGAACCAAAACAAATAAAAAATATATCATACTGCACCGGATAGCTATCATAGTGCACATAAACAAAATGTTATGAAGCAGTCCTTCCTCACCCCACCAAAAAAAAAAAAACATAAAAAATTGCCCTTCCTATTATGACAGACTTAGAGCAGGTGATTAGTAATTGGTTGCAGTACTTTTTTACGGAGCCGTGTACTTCAGCGTTGCTGCCCTAGTTGGAGTATGTTATACAGCTATCAGAAAGAGAGCATTTTTTTCCTAGAATATTACTAAACAATACTATAACTACTTCTGGAGAAAATGTATTAAATGACTTTATGCCTCAGCTTCCAACATAAAACACATCTAATAAAAAAAAAACCTGCAAGGCATGGCAGTTTAAATGCTGACCATTGCATGAAACGATCTGATCTACTTAAGAGAATATGAAAAATTTTGCACCAAAGAATTTAGGCCTTTACTAAAAAAACGGCCTGTCACAAAGACACAATGTTTATTAACAAGCCTGGATCAGTAGAAACTTTGGCAAGAGATTAAACAAACTAGTGTGCTTGCTCATCTTTGCAAAACAGAGAAAACCGTACCAACTGTAATTCTGTACTCACCCAAACACTGAAGGTTTGCAAAGATGAGAAAGGGATTCCGGATACTGGCTAAGGTTCTTGCCGCCCCTATAGTGCCTTTTTTTAGGCAAGGTTCAAATGACAAATTCACCACCGTAACAGGAACAGGCAAGCAAAAACTGAGGGTGATGCTACTCAATGCTAAAAGTCTAAATCTCAAAATGCACTCACTCGAGGCACTCCTTAAAATGGAGAACATCGATATCTGTGCAGTGACTGAGACCTGATTCAAGGCTCCAGAGAGCACCCCTGCACTACCAGGCTATAACTCATATCACACTTTTCTGCCATGTAACCTGGACCAGAACACCAAAGGAGGAGGTGTGTCCATATTCATTAAGGATATCCACACCTCCAAGCTAGTTGCTCAGCATAATGCAGCCGAGGTTATCCAAGTGCAACTAACTCTGGGCAAAACTGCAATCCATATTGTAGCTTGCTACAGATCACCCACCATGCCCCAGGATTCCCACTCCTCTTTTCTTGACGTACTGGAAAATATTAGGGTAAACCAAACACCCTAATAACTGGGAAAACTACTCATGTACCAACTACTTCGCTCAACGCTTTCTGGAATTCATAAACTCCAATGCCCTGGATCAACTTATCCTCACTCCCACCAGGGGCAATATCCTAGATCTAGTCATTACCAACATGAGTGACCGGTGTGCTCCACACCTGAAGTCAATGCCTCATTGGTCCGATCCGACCATAAGCTAATTACCCTAGATATCCACATCCTGCCCCCACCCCCCCATTAAGGAAACCATGGTAAAAAATGTCTCCAAAGCCAACTTCATGCTTCTTAAGACAGAAGTGGTGAACTTCATGACATCCATGCAGATGGACAATACAGTTATGACTACTGAATCCTACACAATTGCACTTTATAAGCACTTACATGAGTGTATGGATCGTGCTATCCCAAACAGAACCAAGACGCTATCCTCCAAAAAAAGGAAGCCAATCTGGTGGTCCCCTGCCATAAACAAACTGTACAACAGAAGAAAGAAACTGTTACAAAAGAGAGTAAAATTCCATGAGTGGAGGAGCTCCCTGGTCAGCCTCAGTAAGAAGCTGCGATCCCTGATCAAATCGTCCAAAACTAGTTACGAAAACAAAATCGCCACTGATTCTAAAGACAACCACAAAGCATTCTATAGCTATGTCAAGAATCTCAATGGCAACACTCAGATCTTCTCTGAGTTACAGCACAATGGCACTAAATATACAGACCCAACTGATATTGCCAACATCCTGGCAGATAGGTTCAGTGCTAACTTTACCCCCCCCCCCCCTAAAGAGCCCATGTCTATACCAGAAGAATGCAAAGTTCCTGTAATCACGGCTGCACAGGTAAAAAAACACACTCTCCAAAGCCAAGAACACAGCATCCATGGGACCAGACAACATCCCAGACTGCGTTCTACATGAACTACAGAATGTACTGGCACCCCACCTAAGTGCCATGTTCAATCATAGCCTCATCTCAGACTTTGTGCCTGCTGAATGACACACAGCAACGGTTATCCCACTCCACAGGGGAGGGGGCCACCACGGACCCCAGGAACTACCACCCCATTAGCCTGACGAGCCTGGTCAGCAAGGCAATGGAACATATCATCATGGGACTTATAAACAAAGACATTGGTAATCTCCAAACTCTGGACCCCACCCAGTTTGGGTTTGTAAAAGGCAGATCATGTCTCCTAAATCTGATAGACTTCTTTGAAGCAGTCACCAAAGCCGTAGACAAGGGTAAGGTGGTTCACACAGCCTATCTAGATCTTGCCAAGGCTTTCAACACCATACTCCACTCTGGAATTATAGATAAACTCACTAAACTAGTATAAATCCCTATGTCACAAGATGGGTTGCCAAATGGCTCACTGACAGAACCCACACAGTGAAAGTAGACTCCAAATCTGACTTCAGACCAGTGACAAGTGGAGTACCACATGGTTCAGTCCTGGGTCCTCTCCTGTTTGGTATCTACTTGGAGCTATTGTAGTGATGAGTTAGTGAACCCTAAGGATGGCAGTTTATATAAGTGTTTCTGATGGGAGAGAGTATGAAAGCTTTTGATGAGTCTAGAAAAATGGTGGGTAAGAGGCTTCAGGTGTGTCTATGGGTGTTGACAACATTAACAAAATTCAACAAAGCAGTAGGCTGAAAGTATGTACCGAGAATTTTGCACTGATTACCTTAAATTAATAATAAGTTACATTTAAAAAACTGCAAACAAAGATCTTTGAAATTAGAATTCAAAATGCAGAGATTTTCTAGTTTTGACAAATGAATTATTTCTCCACAATTTGTGCATGAGACAATTCCTTTATGTTCACAATCAGCTCAGTGCATTGCTGAGTTGTGCTTTTGAGATTACAAACACAACAAAAAAGGCCTTGTGATTATCTTTTGGCTTGGGTAGTTATTTTAGCCTCATACTTGGCTTTGTGGCAAATGTTTCATTTTGGTGCTTGTGTACACTCGAATATACTACTGAAGGGGTCATTGGGGGCAATCTGTCATTTTGTTTCTTGTGCATACTTGGAAGGGCTGCTGAAGGGTTTATCAATGGTAATGTTGCATTCTAGTGCTTGTGCATAGTAGGATAGACTGATGAAGGGCTCACTGGGGAGATGTTTCACTGTACACTCTCACACAACATCAGATAAAGAAGGTATGTACTAACCCTAATGTTCCATCTGTGTTGTCCATTTTTTGCATTCTTCCTCAACTACACCCCCCCCGAACCCCCTGATTTTTTCTTCATATATATATATATATATATATATATATATATATATATATATATATTCACTTCATAATCTCAAAAGACTGAAATCTCGAATTTCAGTTTTTCGAGACCATTAAATCGAATCCACACAACACCGAAAGCCCAAACCGCAAAGCCCAAAACTGCGAAATTTAAAACACTGAACACACAGCACACACCAGACCACACATACCACACCCACAACACAAAATAAACAAACAAAACAACACACATCCACAAACATGCATCACAAATAAGCAGGGGGAGCTACCCCCACTTATATATACTAACTCCGAGATCGCACAAACAGCAAACAAAAGCAAATTCACACACACACACACAAACTCCCACCCAAAACCCTTACAAAACACTCACTTACCTGACATTACACCTAAATCCACACACGGCACCACATACAACCCCGGACATTACATAGCGTAAAGCCATAACCGCAAATTCAAGAAATTCAAATTCGGGATTATGCACTTTTGATATTGCAAAACTTTGACTTTACAGTCTCAAGATACTGAAATTCGACATTTCAGTATTTTGAGATTATAAAGTGTTTCCATGTATATATTATTTATTTATATATTTTGTTTTACATTTGTTAAACGGGAAAATCCAGCTGGACCAGGTCCGGTCCATTTTCAGTGGATGCCCAGGGAGAAAAGCTCCACAATTAACATATAGTAAGTAGTTAAGACAATGAGAATTACACAGAATGAAATGACAGCAGATTACTTACAAGTAGCGACATTCAAAAATTAGCTCTCAGTAGTTCACAGGCATTGCAGAACTGAAATATTATTAGATTAACCTTAACAAAAAGGTAGAATAGACATTACTAAATGTGCTATTTTTATCTAACAGAACATACAGTTTAAGGCAGTTTACATTTTCTAGTAAGTATACACTGAAAGAAGTACAATGACCAAGATATATATATATATATATATATATATATATATATATATATATATATATATATATATATCTATATATATATCATGCGTTCCGGCCCCAAAATCCGGACAACACCAAGAAAGGAGGGGGGGTGTCCATATTCATAAAGGACACCCACACCTCAAGGTTGGTGGCAACGCATGATGCATCGGAGACCATCCAGGTGCAATTAACCATAGGCAAGACTGCTCTGCAATTTGTAGCATGTTACAGGCCATCCTCTCAAATTCAGGAACGTCACATGGCCTTCCTGAAAACATTGGAGGGGATAAATGTATCTCCAAACACCATCATACTAGGTGACTTCAACTACCCTAATATAGACTGGGAACACTACTCAAGCCCAAACACTCTAGCCCAAAGGTTCCTGGAGTTCATAAACTCAAATGCCATGGAACAACTAGTCACCATCCCCACAAGAGGAGAAAACATACTTGATCTCATCATCACGAACATGGGATCACAATGTTCAACACCGGAAGTATACCCCTCACTGGTGAGATTAGATCATAAACTAATCTCGCTGGAGGTCCTCATCCGCCCCACCTGAAATAAAAAAGACCACAGTGCAAAACTTCTCAAAAGCCAACTTCACACTTCTAAAAACTAGTGTGGTCTCCTTTAAGGCCCCTGAGCCAGTGGTAAACATTACTCAAACCGCTGAATCACTTACAAATGCCTTCTACCAGCACCTACAGGACTGCATGGATCAGGCAATCCCAAACAAAACTAAGACTCTTTGTACCAAAGGCAAGCGTCCAGTCTGGTGGACCCCAGCCATAAACAAGCTCTACAACAAAAGTAGGAAGCTACTACAAGATAGAGCAAAATCCTTGAAAGGTAAGACACCTTTGATCATTATAAGTAAAAAACTAAGAGCTCTCATAAAATCATCCAAGGCAAATTTTGAGAGAAAAATCGCCAAGGACTCAAAAGACAATCATAAGGCCTTCTTTAGCTATGTTAGAAACCTAGGAGGAAACTCCCAGATATGCTCAGAATTAGTTCAAAATGATGTGAAGATTACTGAACCTACACACATTGCCAACATACTGGCTGACAGGTTCAGTGCAAACTTCTCCCCCAAAGGAGAGATATCTATACCAGAGGATTGTAGCCCCCAAACATCTCCAACGCCCAGGTGAGAACTGCTCTCTCCAAGGCAAAAAACACAGCATCCATGGGACCGGATGGTGTCCCCAACTGTGTGCTCCACGAACTCAATGAGGAATTAAACCCGCAGTTAGGACAGCTGTTTAATCTTAGCCTCACCTCAGGATACGTGCCAAGGAGTGGCGCACGGCGACTGTGGTCCCACTTCACAAGGGCGGTGCCTCCACCGACCCTGGAAATTACCGTCCCATTAGCTTGACAAGCCTTATCTGCAAAGCCATGGAGAGGATCATAATGGAACTCATAAATAAAGACATAGGGAACTTGCAGACTTTGGATCCAACCCAGTTTGGCTTTGTCAAAGGCAGATCATGCCTTTTAAACTTGGTTGACTTTTTTGAGACAGTCACCAAGGCCATTGATGAGGGAAAGGCAGTCCATACAGCCTACCTTGACCTGGCAAAGGCCTTCGACACAATACCCCACTCAGGTATCATCAAAAAACTCATCAGCTTGAATGTAAACCCATACATCACAAGATGGGTTGCAAATTGGCTAAGTGACAGAACCCACAGGGTCAGAGTTGCTGGAGCCATGTCTGACTCAAAGCCTGTCACAAGTGGTGTCCCACAGGGCTCAGTCCTGGGTCCACTCTTGTTCGGCATCTACTTTTCTGAAGTACAAGCAAACGCAGGAGGGTTATGGCTGACAAAGTTTGCAGATGACTGCAAACTGGGCCATAGTCGAAAACACATCTGACACAGATATCCTTCAGAAGGGCCTCACAGAAACGGATAACTGGTGCCAGAGCCATGGCCTAAAGTTAAACGCCAAGAAATGCATAGTCATACCCTTCGGGAAAAACAAGGTTACCCCTGGCTACCATATAGGTGGCAATCCACTGAGCACAGAAGAAGTCATCAGGGATCTGGGGACCCAGGTTGACAGTAGCCTTTCGTTTGACACTCATGTTGCTAAAGTAGTTAGGAAAACCTTCTACATTGCCCACCTGATCATGAAGGGATTCACATCTAGATCAAGGGAGGTCATCGTCCCCTGTACTCATCACTCATTAGACCTATGATTGAGTACAATGCCCCATTCGGAATGTATCTGACCCGACACCTGCAGCAGCTGGAAAGGCCCCAAAAGTTCCTCATCAAAAGGATAAAGGGTCTCAAAAATATGTCTTATGCTGCCCGACTGAAAGAACTCCAGCTCTATTCAGTCTCATACCGCTTGCTCAGAGGTGACCTGTGCCTGACATATAAGGCCATGTCAAACCCAGATTTGATGAATATACTTCACCTCAAAAAATCTAGATCCCTCAGAACCACAAGGGCGGGAGACTTAAACCTTGACACGGTTATTAATAGAACGTGCTGGAGGGACAGATTCATCACCCAGAGACTCCCTATGCTGTGGAACAAAATCCCGGTACATGTGAGGCAGAGCACCTCGCTGGCCTTGTTCAAGAGGAATCTTGACCAATGGATGGGAGATCGCAGATATACCCCAGGGATTACTTCAGTGTCACTGCTTGACAGAGGCACAGCAAAATAATAGGCATAGTTTTATTCAAACTAAAAGGGTGGCGAAAGCCACATAACTATGGGCTAGGTTTATAAATGCCCTTGGGCAGATAGCCTAGTATGAACCTATGAACCTATATATATATATATATATATATATATATATATATATATATATATATATATATATATATATATATATCTGTTAAAATGCCAGATTTTTTGTGATATAAATAGGGGAAAAAATATAAAAAAAAAATGCACAATACGCTGGTTGCATAAGTGTGCACACCCTTAAACTAATACTTTGTTGTGTGTGCACACCCTTAAACTAATGCTTTGTTGAAGCACCTGTTGATTTAATTACAACATTCAGTCTTCTTGGGTAGGAGTCTATCAGCAAGGCACATCTTGACTTAGCAATATTTGCCCACTCTTCCTTGCAAAAGTGCTCCAAATCTGTCAGATTGTGAGGGCATCTCTTGTGCACAGCCCTCTTCAGGTCACCCCACAGATTTTCTATTGGATTTAGGTCTGGGCGCTGGCTGGGCCATTCCAAAACTTTAATTTTCTTTTGGTGAAGCCATCCTCTTGTTGATTTGGATGTACGTTTGGGGTCATTGTCATGTTCAAAGGTGAAATTCTTCTTCATATTCATCTTTCTAACAGACACCTGATGGTTTTGACCCAAAAGTGACTGGTATTTGGAACTGTTTATAATTCCCTCCACCTTGACTAATGCTCCAGTTCCAGCTGAAGATAAGCAACCCCAAAGCATGATACTGGAACAGACTACCTATCTATGTCAAACAGAGCTCCTCATTAGCACTCTTCAAGAAAAATCTTGATGATTGGATGGGAAATGGGAAATTCACCCCGGGGATCACTTCTGTGGCTCTGCTCGACAGGGGCACAGGAAAATAATTTTCTTGGGTGGCGAAAGCCAGGGTACATTTTTTGGCTAGGCTTGTATGGGCCCTAGGGCCGATAGCCTAGTACATACCTATGAACCTATGACACTGCCACCACCATGCTTCACTGTGTGGATGGTGTTTTTTTGCTGATGCGAAGTGTTGTTTTTGCTCCAAACATACCTTTTGGAATTGCAGCCAAAAAGTTCAACCTTGGTCTCATCAGACCATAACACATTTTCCCATATTCTTTTGGGAGACCTGATGTATTGTTTTGAAAATTTTAGCCGGGCATTGATGTTTTTCTGTGTAAGAAAAGACTTCCATCTTGCAACCCTACCTCATAGTCCAGACATACGGAGAATAGGGGAGATTGTTGTCCCATGTGGTACACAACCAGTACTTGCCAGAAATTCCTTCAGTGTTGCTGTAGGTCTCTTGGCAGCCTCCCTGACAGTTTTCATCTTGTCTTTTCATCAATTTTGGAGGTACATCCAGTAAAGCAACATCACCATTGTCCCATACTTTCTCCACTTTTGATGACTGTCGTCACTGTGCTCCATGGTATATCCAATCCTGTGGAAATGATTTTGTACCCTTCTCTTGACTGATACCTTTCAATAATGAGATCCCTTTGATGCTTTGTTACCTCTCTACGAACCATGGCTTTTGCTGTAGCAGGCAACTGAGTAAATGTCAGGAAAAACCTACTAGGACAGCTGAACTTTATCTGGGGTTAAGCAGAGTCTCTAATTGATGGCAGGTGTGTGCCCTAGAAAACTGAATGCTGTAATTAAATCAAAAGGTGCTCCAACAAAGTATTAGTTTAAGGGTGTGCATACACAGCAAAGTATTAGTTTAAGGGCGTGCACACTTATGCAACCAGCGCATTGTACGTTTTTTTTTTTTTTTATTTTTTCCCCCTAACAGATTTGTTTGTTTTTCAACTGAATTGTACGGGTTATAGGTCACATTAAAGGTGGGAAAAGCTTTGAAATGATTTCTTGTGGTCTCATTTTTTTATATCACAAAAACCTGGCATTTTAACAGGGGTATGTAAACTTTTTATATATAAACTTTTGCATGTTTTTATTTCTTTTTTTCTATTTACTTTTTAATTCCAAAATTTCATAATGTCAAGATTCCGGGTTCGATTTTATAAATCTCAACATTATGACATTTCAAAATTAAAAAGTGGACCCATGTATATGGATATATATATGTATGTACATAATGTACTTAACTTTGGTGATTGTGCATATCTCAACATTTTCCTGAAAGGGTCATTTGGGTGAATGTTTCACTTTGGGGCATGTGTATAACATGTACTAATGAAGATGTCGGTAGGGGAAATAATTAATTTGTGTACCAGGGAAGTGCTTGTGCATACATGGTCAGACTGCTGAAGTGAAAGGTGGGTAAAACAGTTTATTGTGTCATTTTGGTGCTTATGCATACACAACACATACAACTGATTCACTGGCTTACTGCAAGGTGCCATGCCACGTTCTCTCAGCTGATCTATTTGTTAGAATATTGTAGTACAGATAAGGTGTAACAAGCATAGGTTATCATTAGCTCAGGTTTCAGTGATGGTTATTATATGTATTCAGCTTTCAAGAATCATTTATTATCTGTTAACAATATGCACATACTGTATTGAGGAAAACTGATGATGAATATGTCTGAGGAAATGTTGGAATGATGGATAACAAACAGTGCTGTGTGTTACTGTAACCAGAGGGATGGTTAGGTGAGATAACTTGAATTACTATTTTTTGGACTAATTCTTACACGGATGAACCAGATAAGTATGACATTTTTGCTTGTATTATTGTATTTCTGCGTATACTGAGTAGTTGCCTGAGTGAGGTAAAGGTTATTCTTGACTACTACCTGTTGACTACTACCAGCATGCAGCTACCATAACTTTTATTTATTTTATTTATTTTACATTTGTTAACCGGGTTAGTCTAACTAAGATTTTGGCTCATTTTCAGCAGAGACCCGGGGAGAAAACCTCTTCAGGGAAAAGAATTTTACAACAATAATTTACAATCAGCGAAAGAATATAAGACTAGTTATAATTTTTTATTATTATTTTTTTTAGGCATTTTTTCTGGCTTTGTCAGTCATGTGTGAAAAGTAGGTGGGAGGAGAAAGGGCTCATTAATAAATAAGTGTTATACCATTTTTACTGAATTACAATGATATTCTATTGAATTATAATGAATGCCTACTCAAATGATTATGTGCAGCAATTATCACCTGTGTCTGAGCATACATAACTTTCAAGTGAATAAATGCAACTCATTATCACATTAACAATAAGTGCAGTTTCACTATTGCACTAAGTCATTATCACTTTTCAGGTAAAACTCTCAGCAGCTGTCACTGTTGAGTAGAGGTCATTATCATATTGATGAATGCACAAGCCAGATTTGGGTTTTTATCTAAGTGGAGTCATTTCAAGCCATCCCCCACCAATTTCCTTCTATCATTTTTACAATTTGTTTGATACACAGTAAAGTCCTCATTGTGGTTATATGGTTCCCAGAAAAGACCAAAATGCACATAAATGTCTTGGAAAAGAGAACGGCGTTTTTAGAGTTCCAGGCCTTTTTTAGAAATTTTCCTCTATGGATAATTGCTTTCCAAATGGACAATATGTCAGTGGTTTGGTACATCAACAAACAAGGGGGAACATGTAAATGGAAAAGGCAGAATGCTGGCACTGCATGGAATTGGGAGCCATTCCTGCTACCAGCAGTCTAAGTGGGCAGCCAGCACAGGTATGGGACATTTCAGACGCCCACCAGCTGAAGCCCCATGCCTGTCCTCGGCATATTCCTTACCCTGCTTTTTCTCTTTACATGTGCCCTTTCTGTGCCCCCTTGTCAGTCATTGTGTATAATTTGGTGTGTTCATGGCTGGTAGGTATGTACCTCTGCAGCATCACTCATTGTGTGTCATTCGGTGTTTTCAAGGGTTGTAGGTATGTACCTCTGCATCATCATCACCAGTTATTTACCTTATCAAAAGAATAATGCCCCTGTGCAAAGGAGGGAAGATTTGGATGAGCTAACAAGGTAATGCATATGATGTGCATATGTAGTCTTCAAATACATCTCTCAAACATCAGTAGTAACCTGTTTGCATTTCTTTCCTGTGCAACTGTGTCCACCTTGTGACAGTGACATGGCGTTATGAGCAGGAGAACGACGAGTGAGAGTGTGGATGGTGTGGCCATTCCTACATTCACTAGGCTGCCAGCTATGCCTCCAGAAGTGAAAACTACTACAACTTGAGCTTCCCCACATCTAGTGTGAAGGTATACTGAATTGCAAGAAGATGTACACATTGCAGCGGACTCCTGCAGTTTTTGGAAGAGAAGTGTTCCATCTACCCAGAGCCTAACATTTTTGTGCTGCACATTGGAGAGAATAATGTCATCGCTCACCCACTTGGAAGGCTATGGTTTAAAATCAGAACAATTTTTGAGCACCTGCAGTCGTGGTGGCCACGATGTAATTTTGTGTGGTCTGACATAATTCCTCGCTAGATATGGAAAACAGCAAACAGTCAACGGCCAGCACACAAGGCTAGACGTTTACAGAATGGGTTCATGCATGGCTTGATGCACAGGGACGGTGGATCAACAATCTGCCATGACAGCATCACCGCAAAAGATGTTCACCTTTTCAGATGCGATGGCGTTCACCTAACTGAGGATGGCACTGCATTGTTCTTGACTGACCTCCACAATGGCATGATGAAAGCTATGCACGATATACTGGTAACATGCAGCTAGTGAGAACGAATGGAAAACAGCCATGACCAAGTAGGACCAGTATGGTAAGAAACTCTATTGTTATATTTTATGAACACCATTGTCCACTACTGACGACACAGGAAAAGAACTGCTAGGGAACTTGTACACATGCTCAGTAACACTTCATTTTCAGATTGTAAAAGAACTATCTGTATGCTGTGCGCAGGTACAGACAACCGTTTGATTAGGAATTGTGTTATGTAAATTATGAATTGTTTCTTAGTTTGGCAAATAACTGTAGTAGGGAGATGGCGAACATGCTGAGGAGAGTGCCATGTACAAGAGAATATGTCAATAACCATCCTGCACACATATCACAGTTTGGTTACAAATATGGTTATGATTTCTTTTCCTATTGTGCTACATAACTTTGTCAGGGAACATGTTATCAGGGTAAGTAATACCTCATTTTGAAGGCAGTATTAGTTATAGGATGGAAAAGAACTGCTGTGTCTGTATGTTGCACAAATGTACAGATATCACATTATGTTTAGGACTTGGGTTATGATAATTATGATACTGTTTCATATTTGGTGAATAACGTAGTAAGGGAACATGTCAACATGCTAAGTAGCTCATTTTGAAGACAATATTAGTACTTGCAAGATATAAAAAGAACTGCATCTGTATACCGTACACATGTCCAGATATCACAGTTTATTTGGGAACATGGTTATGAGAATGATGATATTTTTTCATATTTTGTCAAATAACTTTATCAGGGAACATATCATGAGAGTAAGTGATATCTCATTTGAAGACAGTGTTAGTCCTTACAACATGATAAAATAACTGTGTCTGTATGCTGTACACATATACAGATGTCAACGTTTGTTTAGGACTAAGGTTATAAAAATTATGATTTTTTTTCAGATTTTGGTGAATAACTTTGCAAGGGAGCAAGTCAATGTGCTAAGTAATACCTCATTTTGGAGACAGTATTAATAGTTACAACATGGTAAAACACTGTGTCTGTATTCTGTACACATGTACAGATATCAAAGTTTGTGTAGGACTTAGTTTATGGAAATTATGATGTTTACATATTTTCATAAATAACCTTGCAAGGAAGCATGTCAATGTCCCAAGTAATGCCTCATTTTGAAGACATTAATACTCCTTACAACAAGGTAAAAGAACTGTGTCTGTATGCTGTACAGATGCACAGATATCACAGTTTAGTCTTGTAGGATTATGAAAATTATACATTTGCAATATTTCTCATTATTATGCCCATATCTTTGCAAGGGAGCATGGTGACAACATAAATAAGGCATCATTTTGAAGATGACATTGAGCCACACAACTTGTACACTGATATGTAGTTTCTGTCTGTTACAGGTGATGAGATATGCTTTATCAATTATAAGAAATATAATATTAATCATATTTCTGTGGATATCTCCGTAATGGAGCATGACACAGTAATGGTTAAGGTATAATTTTAAAGCTGACCATTACAAACAAATAAATCACAAACTGTATGGGTCTACATGGTACATTCACCAAGATAGTGTGTTTTGTTTTACCAAAAAGATAAGAAAATATGCATAATATAAGCACTCCTTGGCAAATATTTAATAATGACTTGGATATGCACTATCAATATTTACACTGTTGGAAGGGTCATTGCCTGCTGAACAACTTTCACGTTTACATTTTTACATTTTTAGTCTAGCTATTATGGTTAAAGAGTTATGATCATTTGTTTTCTGTGGCTCTATATTAGATAATCAAAGTTTCAGAACTTCAAACACCATATGGTCAATCCCATATGATCGAAGTAATGAAACTTCAAAAAGCTAATAAGTAAGATTTCCCTTTCCTGCACTGTAGCGAGATCTTTGAGTTGGTATATTTAAGTAGCGGGGGGGGGTGTGGGGGCATAGGGGTGCTTGCCCCCCTGCTTAAACCCTTTTAGTTTACTTTCCTTTTTTTTTTTTTTTACATTGTTCGATGTTTTGCAACTTCGATCACTAGTGGTTCAATGTCTACTGATTCGAAGTTGTAAAACTTCGACAATGTAATATAGACCCGTTTTCTGTATGGTATTATAAATGGATTATCTGAAAATGAGTTCATGCTGTACTGTTGTTCCTATGGTGGAAGTAAGCAGGCAGCATTTTCTGAGCTGCTCTGGAGTGAATGAGTTAACAGAATGTGCTTGTGTGGAACAAAAAGTATTATACTACTGAATGTTTTTGTAACAAATGGCATTAACAATAGAGGCTTGCTGAAATATCCTAAAGAGTTGAATGTACACAGATATTCAAGTAAAAAGGAAAATGGCAGAAAAAGTTACAGACTATCCTATCAATGAAAAAATATTTCTGAAAGAATATTTCAGCCTGCTGAGAACTGATTTTCTCTGGACTAAGATATGGATGCAGACAAATAAGGCTTCAGTACAGGAAAATAATGTTTTCATCAAGAACAAATTTCGAAACTATAAAAGTGGTCGTAAAAGACTTTTTGGTGGACATTTTTGCAATCTGAGTCAGCTAAGGAAGTGCAGTGTATTTGACAAAGATCTGTGTTATGAAGAAAATGTTTATAATCTTGCAGTAGTGCTTGGTCAGCTTGTTTCAATAAAACTGTAAGCAGTTATGAATATACAGTTGTACAGAGTGTGTATATGGTAATAATTTCAATTTAACACAAATAGCATGGAGACTGATGCTAATCTTCCTAAAATTAAAAATAAAAAAGTTATCCAAGACGTTCCAAAAGAACAGAGAAGCTTAGCATTTTCAGATACACTTTGATGCCTAATGTTTCATCTCCTAAGCTCCTGCTTACACTTGTCAAGTGTACCAGAACTTGTCAGAGATTTGGAATATGAGGCTAGGCTTAAAAATGCCCTAGTGGTTGTTAGCTTAGTACAAACCTATGAACTTAAGAAGTCTGATGACCTCATGCCCATACTGCTTTTCATCGATGTAAGCATATTTATCCTGGAAGAAGCCTTTTGACCGGACATGGTACACTCCATGCTTGTCAGGAGGAGACATTGTGCTCTTTGGACCTCTGATTTAAGTACTTCCACAGTTGAGTTGCAAAGGATCCTATTAGACTCTGGCACAGAAGCACAAAAACCTATCAATGTCCTTCCATACCACTGTTGCAGTATTCTTTACAATAGGGGACCCCTGCGAAGGACAGGCCAACGTCTAGCCAGTATGCAAAAGCCTTTAGGTTGTAATGGGTATGCCTTATGTCACATGTATGCTCCCAGCACACTGCATAGGGCATAAAGGTGATACCCAGATGTACCACCCTCAGAACTTCTTTGCTGTCAGTTTGAATTCCAACTTCAGTTGTCTGTCAGAATGCTCATTCGTCTGCTGGTTTCTGCTGCTTTCAGGTAAGTACCCTGTTGGGGGGTTTTGATTTTCTTTCTCAGATTCCTCTGCTGCATCCACTTTGGAGGCTGGCATGGATCCGACTCTGTGCACATCCATGGAGGTTTTTCAGATGTCCGCTTTGGATGTACAGGGGGGAACTGCAGCTGGGTATTACCAAATGGCCTAGGGGTGTTCCTCAGTTTCTAGTGAGGGAAGAGGTTCTGAATACCATTATAGAGTGTTGTCAGGCGTAACAGCCTCCAAAATATTTTAAGGCTGACATCCCACTTAAAAAGATGCAGAAAGCTAAACACATTTTGCCTGCTCCAAAAGATCCTCTTAGTGAATGGCAAAACTTTACTCAAGGCCTGTTTAATGCCCTTACGGCTCTTAAGCCTCCACAGGAAGGTTTTGTTCCTGCTCCTCCCGGGTCATCTACCCCACTTAAGAGGTCCACTGAGCATGATTTTTCTGATGAGAATGCTGCTGATTCTGATGGACTCCCTGACATATTCCTCTCAGATTCCTTCGCCACTTGTCTGAGGAATAAAAGTGTAAAAGCCCTAATTCTCCTTTTGAAGAGATTTCATTTGGTGACACTATTTCCAAAATGATGACATTTTTCAAATGGGACTGTGCTCAAGTGTCTGATATGCAGAAGACCTACTGTGAGCTTCTACAAATGGAGTCTCCAAAGCCCTCTGCTATTCCTCTTATTCTTGCTGCCTTGCTGGATGCTTTTTTTACTGCTTCTCAGGCTCTTGATTCCCAACCCCCTGCTCCCAAAAAACCTGAAAGGTTTTAAAAAATTGCCAGAGGACGGCAAGTTTCTTTATAAGGGTCCCTCTGCTAACCTTTCTGCGATGTTAGTTGCTTCTGATAAGTCCTCTAAATTGTTGCCTTTCACTAAGTTGCTTACATCATACAAGGACAGCAGAACCATGGAGAGGCTGGGTAAGAAGGTGTATACTCCTGCTACCCTATCAGACACATATGACTAGTTATGTTTTTGCTCTTCCATCTCAAGCCTGTCGGGCTATTTCAGATCTCCCTGATTCTGAAGGGAAGGTGTCTCTTCTCTTGCCTTGCTTGGGCTGTCCTCCCAGGTAGCTTGTCATTCCATAAAATGCAGCTGTGATACAGTGGATGCTTTGTCTAGGGCTGTTTCTTTTGGATCTGTTTTGAGGAGGTATTCCTGGCTCAGACTTCAGCCTTTGCTTGATGATATCAAGGCTAAACTGATGGATGCTCCTGTAGATAATAAGCATTTGTTTGGTGGTGCTGCTGTGGAATGGTCCAAGTCCCTGCAAGAAAAGGACAAGGCCTTACAGGAGTTGAAGCATATTTTTGTTTTCCTGTTCCCACATTTCAGAGGAATTATCCTAATAAGCCTGCCTTTGTCCGTAGACAGTCTCATTCTCCCCAAAGGTAAAAATGGTGGTAAAAGGGTTCCCCCTGCTAAGTTTACCCAAACTCCCTCTACTTAGAAGCCTCCTTTTCTTGACTAAGCAAGTGCTGTCTGACTATCCTTACCCTGTTCTTCTCAATCACATTTCCTCTTTCTCTATGTCTTTCTCTGTCCCTTCAGTTTTTGTTAAAGATCACCCAAGACTCCTGAGTTTTTTCCATAATTCACCAGGGTTATTACATGGTTTGGAAATCTCTTACTCCCTTTTTGGGCATTCTTCATCCTCCTCGGGACAACTTCCCATTTTTTGCCAGAGGTGCTTCAGGGCCTGTTGGCTAAGGGAACAATTCAGGATGTTTCAACTCCTCAGAGGGGGAAGGGGTTTTACTCCAGAATGTTCTTGGTCCCCAGGAAAGAAGGCACCTGGACACCCATTCCAGACCTAGCTCGTCTAAATGCTGTTTTGAAAGTCCCTTCCTTTCGGATGCTGTCCCGTCAAGCCTTAATTCCTCTGCCCCTTCCTCAGGCTTTTCTAGTTTCTCTGGATCTAAAGGATGCCTGTTGTCTTCACATTGCTATTCATCCCTTTTTCAGGAAATGTTTGTTTCTCTGTTGCTTCCTGGCATTTTCAGTTTTCTGCTTTGCCCTTTGGCCTCTCTACTGCACCAAGGGTCTTCACCAAATGCCTCACTCCTGTAATAGCTTTCTGCAGTTAAGGGGGACACAGGTTTTCCTTACCTGGATGACCTGCTTATTCAGGCCTCCTCTCCAGAGATTTTACTTCAGCATCTAAACTTTGCTATTTCTCTCCTGCAAAGCCTTCAATTTACTGTAAATTTCCAAAAGTTATTCCTGACTCCTCAGGATCGAGTTTTTCCTAGGATGCAGGATCCAGACTGTTCTAATGCTGGCATCCCTGCCTCCTCCCAAGGCTTTAACTCTCATTGTTTTCTTTCAATCCCTTCTTCCTCTGGCTTCAGTCACAGCCATACAATTTCTGAGGACTCTACATTGCATGGCTTCCACCATTCCTATGCTGCCAAGCTCCATATGAGAAAGCTCCATTTGGCTTCAACATTCTCATCCTTTAGATTTTCTAGTCCCTCTTCTTTCATGCCTCAACTGGAACTTCAGTGGTGGATTCATCAGTTGACCCTCAACTCAGGGCTTCCTTTTCAACCTCCAATTCCCTCTCACAAGCTTTTCACAGATGCCTCGGATGTGGGATGGTGGACCTTCTTCAGCCATCTGATGGTGCAGGGCCTTTGGTTTCTGACAAAAGAAAGACCACATCAATGTCAAAGACATGAGAGCTCTTCTGGCTCTTCAGGCTTTCATTCTGTTTTCCTTCCAGGGCCCCTCAAGATTCTCACAGACAATACCACTGTGATGTGGTATATCAACAAGCAAGGGAGGACAAGGTCTCATTACCTGTGCAGACTAACCCTTCAGGTTTGGGAGCTAGCTGTCCAGTATCAGGTGACCCTTCAGTCAGTTTACATCCCCTTGGATCAGAACACAGTGGCACCTCCACAGCCTCTCGGCTTCTATCCAGTGCCTGTACATTGCGGCTGCATAGTGGGTCCAGTTTGTTCCCCTCCCCATGCTTGAGAGTGCGGACACTCCAAAACTATGAACTTAAGAAAACGTTTTACTAGTTGATCACCTCCACAACCTCTCTGCTTCTATCCAGGTGCTTACAACGGCTATTTTCAAATAAACTCCACTGAATTTTGTCTTTTAATCCTTTTGGTAGCACTAGCTACTGCTTTGTTAAGCAAACTGGTACTTGTAGTGCCTTTTGGTTGAGCTGTGCATCGGTACTGACAGCTGCAGTGTATCCCCCCCATATTTCTTCTCTCTTCCCCTGCCATAGTGTTTAAACTAGGCATCATATAAGTTAATTTAACTCCTCCATCCCCATATTGTTAGTTAAACTTCTCCTTCCTTAAATGTCTGTCTAGTAGAATATCTCCCTAGTCTCAATTCTCCTAATTTCTGCCAGCTTCTTTTGACTTTTGTATTTCTCCTAGTTTCTGCCTGTTTCTTTTGACTATAGAACTCACTCGCACTTTACTTACCTATCCTCCTGTTCCCAGGTCTCCGATTGCTTTTGTAGACTTTTGTATTGCTTTGCATGCATTCCCTAGTCTAGGTCTGATTACACTGTATTATGTGGCCATCCCCTCCCCACCTGACTGTGTTACTGACCCTCCCCCTCTAACCTGTAAGACTTTTTTTAAACCCTGGGAGCCATCTTTAAATTTCTCTAAGCAGCTGCAGTTCCTGGTGTTGTGAGCTCCCATGTAAGCACTTGAATTTTTGCTTTCTCTTAATTGTTTTTTTTTTTTTTTTTGGCAATGTAAACCTTTATTTTAGCTTTTTTTACTGCTATATGCTATATCCTCCATCTCCCTCTCCTTAAAATCTCTCCCTCCCTCCCCTCCACTCTTCCTAACTTTCCATACCAGAATTCCCTGCTAAAGCATAAAAATTAACAAAAAAAGAAAACCATACTCTCTAGATAATGACTTAACTTGTAATCCATTGCTTGGGGGTTCAGGCCTCACTCCAATCCATTGCTTGGGGCTTTAGACCCCACTCCATTTGCCCGTGCTATGCATGGGCTCACTTTGTGCCCCACCCTGCCCTGAAATCCCACCCACCCCCCACTACGTCTATATTTATTTTAAGCTATAGCCATGCCCATAACCATCAACCAACCAGGACAAAACTCTGTGCTCCTCTCTCCTCCCCAATTAAAGCATCCTCCTTTCTTCCTATCACACATCTAACCTTACACAGTCATGCTATTACCTAAGGTAATTGCACTCCTGACTTGCATTCTTCTTGCATATTTTACATCCTGCCAAGACTCCACAATAGTCACTCCCAACCATCTTCACTGCACCCTCACATCAACTTCCCCTCCAACACCCACTCTATAACTACATTTCCCCTACCACCAAAATCTTCATCCCAATCTTCATCCCAATACATCCACTCAATTACCAAATACCTACTACATTTAAACAAAAAAATCCCTAAAATAAGACAGGTTCTTTACTACCTTTATAAAGCTAATGTTTGTTACCCTCTCTAAGTTAGCCCTCAGTGATGTCCACCCAAACCTTGGTCCCACCAACACTAACCCCATCTCAAGCTCTCTTTCAAAGAACCCTCCCCATCTCACTAATCACAAGCAACAAAAAAAACATCTGACCTCCTCATCATGTGTCTAAACGTCAAAAGCATATGTAATAAAACTCAATACCTACTTGCCAACATACAACTTACTGATACCCTGATACTAATACCCTGATATTCTCATCCTAACCGAAACCTGGCTCAAACCTCACATCAGAAGTGAGGAAATACTCTCCCCTCTGGCTGTAGCATCCTTCATGTAGACATACTATCCAAGAAAGGGGGTGGTGTAGCACTAATGTTTAAACATTACCTCAACATCCAAACTCTCAATAAATCTGCTACCCAGATCAAGAATGAAGAAATCTTGTACGCCACTCTCAAACCAAACCCACATAAAACAATCAACATCATAAGGTGCTATTTTCTCCAGGACAAAACATACCTCCCTTAGAAAACCTCCTGAACTGGGCCAACCACTCCCTACCCCAGGAAACCAGTATCCTCGGCGACTTTAATATCAACTGGCTATATGTAGTAACAATCACATAGTCCTCCACCTAAATCTTTATGGTTTCTCTCAACTAATACAATTACTCACCCATATAAATAAAAACCCTAACAAGCATACCATTCTTGATTGGATATTAGTTGACAAAGATCCTCACTCTTACATAGCTGGCTGCCTACCTGAAAGCCTCAGTGACCATTCCCCAACATTCCTCCTAAGACATAATTTTAACAGTGTTAAGCCCATTATCCACAGACAAATCCGAAACAAGGCAAACTTCAACCCTCACTCCTTTATCTCTTCCCTCCAAAAATGTAACTGGACACCGCTAAAATACCTCAATCTAGATGAAGCCCTCCACTTCTTCACCAGCAAGTTCCTCAAAATCCTAAACACCCATGCCCCCATAAGAAATTCCAGAGTCAAAACTAAGAGCTCCTCCTGGCTACAAAATAGTACCCAGGTACTAATGAAAATCAGAGCTAAGGCTTGGGAACACTGGCACCAAACACAACCCCCCCCCCTCTGCTAGGCAATTTTTCCTTGAATTGCTCAATAAGGTCAAAAAGCAAATAAAAACTAATAAAACCATTTACTATAAGTCCACCCTAAACTCTTCCCACAATAAACTTCATCCTCCACCCAGGTAAAGTAAACACCCCCGCCTACCATTCCCTCATCCAGCTGTATTGCTGAATCTTTCAATAAACACTTCACTGAAACCATTCTATCCTTAGCCAAAAAGCACTACCCTTCATCCACTCCCCCCACTCCCAACCCCAGTTCCTCACCCCCACACTTTCTTCTTCTCCACAGTACCCACCACCTATATATAAAATACTTCTGTTAAAACAAGACCACAAAACTTGTACCTGACAGCCTCCTCTCAGAATACCTAAAAATACCAGCTGATCCCCTAGCTTATCCAATTTCCATGTTAATTAACCACTCCATATCAGAAAGCTATGTAACCTGTCTGTGGAAAATATCACACATCATTCCCCTCCATAAAGATGACTCATCCACTGACCTTTCCAATTATCGCCCCATCACGACCCTCTCCCAACCCTCCAAGATACTTGAGAAATGCATTAACTCTCAGGTCTTAGACCACCCCCTAGCTAATAATCTCATCTCCAAAACCCAACAAGGCTTTAGGTCATATCACAGCATTACTACTGCCTTGCTCTCTTTCACCAACACTATGCTTCATCATAAAAAAAATGGTATGTTCTCCACCGCTACATTTCTGGATCTATCAAAGGCTTATCCAAAAGCCCAGCTTCTACTCAAGCCTAGCAAGACCAAACTCCTCATCTTTCAACCCTCCACATCTATCCAAATTACACCCCACTTAAATATTCTTGCCAAAGACAATACCGTCATCTCCCCAAAAGAACACACCAAACTGCTTGGTATGGAGATTGACAACAATCTCAGATTTGACACCCACATATCTCTTACCATAAAAAAGTACATAAAAAACTAATTATCTCCACAGTACTCTACACCTTTCCTATATTTACCAACCTTAAACAGTCTGATCTAAACAAGCTTGAGGCCTGTTACAATAAAACTGCAACATTTGCTATTGGCGCATCCTATCGCAGCCACCACTGTATCACACTTAGGGAAGTAGACTGGCTTGAACTCCCACAGCTACCATCACTTCAACATCCTCTCCAACTCTACAGCTGTACTAGACCACTACACTCCAGCAGCAAAAATCTCTTTATCACCAAAGCCAAAAACTCAGCAGGAGAAGCTCTATTCTCCTGTGCCATAACCATACTATGGAACAACCTCCCCCCTCTATAACCACTCTATCTTGCAGAAGTCACTTCAAGACTGCAATTAAGTCTCACCTAAAAATGCACTGGCTCAGTCCTTGTTCCAATCCTGACTAAAAACCTCCATGTTCCCCCCTCCTGCACTTGAACTCTTATCCCAAAACAGTATAAATGTCTGAGGTTTTATTAGCTGGTACAGAACAAGTTAGATCTTAAGTGCTACTTGCACATTTAGCCTTCCATGACTCTTGGTCTCTAGTCATATATTACTAAGTCTACTATTACTAGGTAACTCTTTGTTTCTTTATTATTGTAAAAAGTACTAATTGCTCTGTTTTTACTGTATGTCATCCTCTTTATTTACTGTAATCTCAATTACTCATGTATGCTGCTCAGTTATAATTTCGCGGAGCTTTTCTCCCCGGGCCCCCGCTGAAAAAGGACCAGTGTCCAGTTAGAATTTCCTGGTAAACAAATGTAAATAAATAAATAAATTCTCTGAGCAGGTCCATAACACAATCCCATGAGTGGATGCTTCACAGGTATGCGTCTCTGGACATAATCCACCAGTGGGGTACTACTCAAGTAGATCTATTTGCCTGCCCTCTGAACAGATAACTTCCTATATTTTGCAGCAGAATCCCATGTGCTCTGGCCTGGAAGGTGGATGTCCTCCCTTTTTTGTGGAAGGGTATGTTTCTTTATGCTTTCCCTTCCCTTCCCTTCCTCTCATTCTGAAAGTCCTGTTCAAGATAAAAACATGATGCTTCCAAAACCTTTCTGGTGACTCCCTTGTGGCCCAAACAGCACTGATTTCCTCTTCTACATTTAGCCAAGGGCAGTCATATAAGTCACCTCACAGGGTGGACCAACTTAAACAGGATAAGGAGTCTCTCCTCCATCCTCACTTGTCCACTCTTCAGCTGATGTTGTGGCTGACAGGGTTTTGATTCCCTGCAGACAACTTTCTTTTCTGAGGATGTGCTTTGAGTCCTGCAGGAAGCCAGGAGACCCACTACAAGGAAATCTTATTTGTCCAAATGGAAAAGAGTTTCTGTTTGGTGTTTATCTCATAACCAGTATCTACTTACTGTGGATATTCCTTTGGTTCTCTCATTTGTGTGAGCTGCTCAGTGCTGAGTTGGCATATTCTTCTTCTGTTAAGGCTCACCTATCAGCTATCTCTGCTTGTCTGCCTTTGACTCCACTTTTGGCATCTAGATTTAAGACCAATTAGTTTCTTAAAGGTGTCCTTAACTTCACATTAGGCCTCTCAGGAAGCCTGATCCTTCCCATGATCTTAATTTTGTTTTAGAAAAATTTACTTGGGTTCCTGAGCCTGCTGCTTCTGCTTCCTTATGGTATTGTTCTTGGAAGACCATTCTTGCTTTGGCCTTTACTGCTGCCAGACGAGTGCCTGACTTGCAAACTCTTATAGATGTTTCATCTTTTTTAGGTTTTTCATAAGGACAGGGTGTCCTTTCAAACAATCCTTTTATGTCCAAGGTGGTTAATGAGTTGTCTCTTAACCAGTCTATTCATTTGCCACTTTTTTCCCTTCTCTTCAGTCTGCTAGTGAAAAGGTTTTGCACAGCTTGGACTTGCATGGACAGCTCAGATATTTGGATAAGACTAAAGCTTTTCGTAAATCTAATTTGCATTTTGTTTCCTTTCATCCTAGGCCTTTGGGTTTGGCTGTTTCTAAGCAAACCATTTCTTTAGGATAGCTAAAGCTATTTCCTTTTGCTATTCTTTTCATGGGAAGAGCCTTCTTTCTTCTAAGGCTCATTCTGCTACAGCTGTGTCTTCTTCTAGTGCTGTTTACAGAGGTATGGATACTAATTTCATTCCTGAGGCAGCTACCTGGACTTCTGTGCATACCTTTACCAAGCACTATAAGTTGGATGTGATCTCTACGGCCAGAGCTGGCTTTGCTAGTGTCATTCTTCATGGCGTCTTGGAGGGTTCTGCTGGCCCTTCCTCCTCCCAGTCTTTTTCCTGAGCTCTTGCAGAATACTGCAACAGTGATGTGGAAGGACATAGTACAGTTGTGTAAGGTCCTTCCACAACAGATGTCCTTCCCTTCACTGATGCACTATTCGTTTGTTCCCTCCTCCCCTTCTGGATGTGCTTATTACCTTCTAGTATGCTTGGAATGTTGTTCTTACTGGGGCTTTTCAGTTCTGAGGATGGTACATCCGGATGTCACCTTTATGCCCTACGCCGAGCATGGGGAGCATATATATATGTGACGTACGACGTACCCATTACAACCAAAAAGCTTATGTATACTTGCTGGACATCAGACTGCCATTGAGGTAAAGAATACGTCAATAGTGAATTGAAGGACATCGACTTTTATTACACAACTGTACTTTATCAGTGCAGGACTGAATGCTTCAGTATCTCCTCTGCCTGCTTCCTGTTTAGAAAGCGCATGTCCTAAGTACTAGCTCAGAGACTGAAGGAAGCTAAAATATTTCAATGCCTGGATGACTGGCTCCTTACTGCACCTTTGATGATGGATCTAATGAACTCAAGGGAGTCTGGTCTCAAGGTATTCATTCCCGTGTGGGTGAATGTGAACTTTGCAAAGCCTCATTTCCTTGTCAGTCTTTGATTTTCATAGAATGCCTTTTTGATTCTACCATTTGTTGTACTTTCTTGGCCTAGGACAGAATTATTTTGCTGCAAAAAAGTAGCTACATGTCTCCTCTCAGTTCAGTTTGTATCAATAGAGACTTTTCTGTGTGTCTTTGGAGTTAATGACAGCTTCAGTTTTATTGTTCCTTATTCCAAGTTTCACCTGAACGTTCTTCATGGACTGTGATCTTAGAATTTCAATCCTTTTTTCCTTTCTAAGTCAGATTTCAAAGCTACTCACTGACCATTGCAGTCATGGATATATCCCATCCATCTTTATTCTAGAAGGTCATTCCAGTTAAACTCCATAAACATCTTTCAACTTGAATGTCACCCATATATAAACATACATACATATATACACACACACACACACACATACATATGCATATATATGTATAAGGGAACACTTCACAATGCTGAAATCCTGAAAGATCAAATTTCATATGGCTGAGACCATATGATCGAACTTTTGGAATCCCAACATTGTGAACGGAGATCTGCATACAGCACGTAATGGGAGATTTTCCTTTTCCTTGTTGTAGTGCGATCTTGGAGTTGGAATATTTAAGTAGTGGGGGTGTGGGGGGCAGGGGGCTTGCCCCCTGCAGAAACATTTAAATTGTTTGTTTTTTTTGATTTGTTTTGGAATTTTGAAATTCCAAAACATAGATCATATGGTCTCGGTCATATGAAATTCGAAGTTTCTGAATTTTTGCTATTCTGAAGTGAATCCATCTCTCTCTCTCTCTCTCTCTATATATATATATATATCTACATATATATATATATATATATATATACATATATATATATATATATGTATATATATATATATATATATATATATATATATATATATATATATATATATATATATATATATATATATATATATATATATATATATATATACATACATACATATATACATATATATATATACATACATACATATATATATATACATATATATATACATACATACATATATATATATATATATATATATATATATATATATATATAGATCCCATTCATTTAGTCGAATCACATTTGGTTGAAAATTATTTCAGGCAGCACACTTCACTGAAAGCTCATTTCACTGAAAGCTCATTTTGTCTAATTACATTTGAACGACAATGAAATATGGCCCCTGAAACACTGCAGTACGACCCTGGAGTGAGAATATTAAGTAAGGGGGGGGTGTGGAGGGCACAGCCCCCCACAATGGGGGGTGTAGTCCACCACTATTTGCAAAAAGTTTTTACCGAACATATACACATCAATATATTTTTAACGGATACACCTTTATAAAACAGTGAATACATTACAATTATGTGGGGGCTGTGCCCCCCACACCCCCCTTACTTAATATTCTCACTCCAGGGTTGCACTGCAGTGGGGAAGGGGCTATATTTCATTGTCGACCAAATGAGCTTTCAGTGAAATGTGCTGCCTGAAATAATTTTCAACCAAATGAAAAAAAAAAAAAAAAAATATATATATATATATATATATATATATATATATTTATACACACACAGGGGACAAGTTGTTGAATTCTCATTTTGTCACTGTGTGTGTGTGTGTGTGTGTGTGTGTGTGTGTGTGTGTGTGTGTGTGTGTATGTGTGTATATAGTTCACTTTCTAATCTCGAATTTCAGTATTTCCAGACTAGAATGTCGAAAGTGCTGTTATTCAAAACCTCAATATTTTACCGAATTTGTGTTAGGTTTGCTGCAGTGTATAATTGAGTATGTGCTGTCTCTTTAAGGGTTGTGTGGTATGGCAGACTATGTTTGTTTATGTACTGAGATTCAGGCAGGTGTTCAATTTTTAAGGGTTTTGATAGAAATTTATTAATGTTTAATTGTTGTGGGGAGTTGTAGACGTAGGTTGGGAGGTAAGTAAGAGTGTGTGTGTGTGTGTGTGTGTGTGTGTGTGTGTGTGTGTGTGTGTGTGTGTGTGTGTGTGTGAGTGCTAAATGTGATGATTTTTGTATGTGTGTAGTGTGTGCATGTTATTAGTGAATGTAAATATGACTGTCTGCGATGGGAGTGTAGGGCAAGTCAGGCAAGGTTTGTGTTTCTTTTGCTCAAGTTAGTGCAACCTCAGAGTTGGCATATATATATATATATATATATTTATATTTATATATATATATATATATATATATATATATATATATATATATATATATATATATATATATATACATATACATATATATATATACATATATATATATATATATATATATATATATATATATATATATATATATATATATATATATATATATATATATATATATATATATATATATAGGTAGTGGGGGTGTGAGGGGTGCAGGGGGGCTTGCCCCCCAGCAGAAACATATGTTCTGTTATTGTTTTTAGTTATTTACTGTTCATGTGTTGTTTTTTTTTTTTTTTACTCAACAAATTTTTATTTTGTTTTTTAAAGAAAAAAAAAAGCAGTAAATTTAGATTACAATTCAATAATAATGAAAAGAACAATAACATTATTTACAATATTTACAAGTGGCCCAAAGAAGAAAATAAAACAATAATAATAAATAAAAATCCAAAGAAGAAGAGAAAAAAAAAAGAAAACAACATTCAGTAAATGAATTCTTATCTCTTATTATTTTTTTTCTCAAGTCCACAAAAATCTATATCTCTTTGAACTCATATGATGGAGATTGTATCCATTTGTGTTGCTTCTATGAGTGTAAGTATTTTGTTCCAGGGGTTACCTGTCCATTTTCTGGGGAAAATTCTTTCTTCCTTGACTTTTATCTCTTTTTGTGCAGTCTCCTTTAGAAGAAATATAAAGTCTTCAAAACGTGGAGGAGTTGTAGATTTCCATTTCCTTGTGATACATTTTCTGGCTAAAGCCAGAATAGTCCATAAAAGATATTGATCTCTTCTGTTCATAACTACTAATTCATCTACATTCAGAAAAATTAAAGATTTTGTTAAGACAAATGTATCATTATAAATAGCTTGAAGAAAATTGCCAATTTCCTCCCAAAACGTTTTAATGCAATCATAAAATATATGCAACCAATCTGCTTCACAGCTTAAAGAACATCTCCAACAAATAACATTTTGTGTAGAGTTGAATTTATCTATTTTGTTTGGGGTATAAAAGGCTCTATGTAAAAATTTCCAGGTGAAGATTCTCCATGTTTGGGTATTAGAAGTTAGTTTAATGGAGTATAGTAGGTTATTTTTACAATCATTTGATAGATTTGTTGATAAACCCCTAGTTATAAAATTCCAAGTGTTTTGATCTGTTTTAGTCTTGTAAACTATTAAAATTTTGTATAATTTAGATGTTGAATTTGGCCAGTTATGGTTATCATAAATCAATTCTTGAATATAGTTTATGAATTTTGGTTTAGTTTTGAAGGACGAATCGTTAATAATTTTGCATAAATCTTTGGTGTAAAGTAAATTTTTTTGGAGACTTATCCTGTCTACATTTGTTATATCAAATTCATTTATAACTTGTTGATTACTTAATACTTTAAGGTTATTTATACATTGGATCCAGCATATGAGGTTGTTGGATTCCCAATTAATGAGTGTGTTATCATGAATTTTTTTTTTAATTTCTTTGATGTATTAAATGGTAATAATAGTTCAAACCATACTTTTATGTCAGGATTTGAGTTTATAAAGGATCTGAATAGATTATAAATATTATTTAAATATGCTAGATTAGTGGGTTTTGTTGTATTATTTTGAAAATTAATACATAATATATGCCAAAATATATTCTTGTGATTATTCAGGGATGCATTTTTTGATATTTTGTTTTCATTTAAAAAAATAATCATATGTAGGGTTTTCCAAGCAGAAGAAAAATTTGGATTTACCCAATTCAATACTTGTTTAAAAATGGAGGCTTTGATATACGTCTCTATGTCTGGAAAATTAATTCCTCCTAATTCCCATGGTCTAATATGATGAGAAAAAGCAATTATATTCTTTTTTGGATACCATAGAAAACATAATAAGTTTTTGTGAATTTCTTTTAGAATTTTTTTATTTGGAATTATAGGTATTGCTAGTGCTATATAATTTATTTGTGGTAGCAATATCATTTTTATTAGCTGTAATCTGTCCTCAAATTTTAGATTTAATGTATTCCAGTTTTCTATATGTGTTCATGTGTTGTTTTAAGGGGATATTTATTCGTGTTTTATTTTTGACATTTTTATTATTCGTGAATTTGTAGTTTCGTGTTTTTGAGGTTTAGACATTCTAGTCATGAAATACTGAAATTCGAGATTTCAGTATTTCAATTTTAGAAACTGGACCCATCTATATATATATATATATATATATATATATATATATATATATATATATATATATATATATCTACACACACACACACACACACACACATATATATATATATATATATATATATATATATATATATATATATATATATATATATATACATATATATATATATATATATATATATATATATATATATATATATATATATATATATATATATATATACATATATATATACATATATATATATATATATATATATACACACACACACATATATATATATATATACATATATATATATATATATATATATATATATATATATACACACACATGCACATATATATATATATATATATATATATATATATACATAGATAGATATATAGATATAGATACAGATATATTTATTTAACATTTGTTTAATGGGAAAAGTCCGACTGGGTCAAGGACCCACTTTCAGCAGAGGCCCGTGGAGAAAAGCTCCACATGAACACATACAGTTAAAACATGGTACATAAACAAGACAAAGGCAGGTATTAAAGGATATGCAAAATAAGTAATTAATACTACATAAATACAAAGATACAGTATCAGAAAATATATAAGACAGATGATATTAAAAAAGAGATGTTGCAGATTACGCCTTATATTTTAAGTTCTACAAGAGGGATGGAAGTGTAGACAGAGGATTAGAAAGAAGGATAGAAAATAGATGGAAGAATATATTTAGGAGAAATGTAGAGTAGGATATAAAAAGTTTATGGTGCATACAGAACGTGTTAGATTTGGAAATAGTGGAAGATATATATATATATATATATATATATATATATATATATATATATAGGTTTGCTATCAAAATGTGGAACAGCATTTTACACGAAAAGTACAGTTGTGTACACTTACCATAAATGTAGATGTTCGAGTGTATTCACTGTTGCAGTCATTGCATTTGGGTAATCTGCTGGCAGGTAGCCCTCAGTCGGCCTGAATAACAAAGTCTTGGGTCCTGCATTAGTTGCTGTCTCCTTTTCCATGACGTCAGGTCGTCAGGGGTATAAAAACATGCAGTCTACGCCATTTTCTTTAATTTTTCTTGCCCCAGATGTCAGGTGCCCCCAAATGGGGAGCAAAAATATACACACAAGTAAACAGTAAATATATAAATAAATTTTTAGAAGCATAAACTTTACCTTCAACTAAAAGTAAATACACCACAAAGGCTTAAGAGTATAGTGAAGGAAAGAAAAGGTATAGAAGGGGGATGGTGGGTGGGTAACCCGGACTGCAACAGTGAATACACTCGAACATCTACATTTATGGTAAGTGTACACAACTGTACTATGTTCTTCGTGTTTCACTGTTGCAGTCATTACATTTGGGTAGAATCCCAAAGCTATGGTTGGGAGGCTGGAACTAAATAGCATTAGGAGCGGCTATAAGGCCTTGCAGAACTGCAGTGGCAAAGCCTGCCCTGGATTTAGAAAAGAGAGGCAAATGATAATGCTTTGTGACGGTATGAACAGAGCTCCAAGTAGCAGCTTCTAGAATGTCTTTGTTTGGAATTTCTCTGAGAAAGGCTGCTGAGGTAGAGACAGCTCTGGTGGAATGAGACCTGATTCCCTTGCGTACAGGTTTACCATGATGCAAGTAGCAGAAACGAATGCAGTGGCTTATCCACTTAGAAATAGTCTGCTTTGATATAGCCTTTCCATCTGATCCTGAAGCAAATGCCACCAGTAGTTGCTCAGACTTTCTTAGAGAGCTGGTCCTGTTTAAGTAGAATCTTAGTTGTCTGTGTACGTCCAATGAATGCAGAATCCGCTCCCCCTTGTTCTGCGGATTTGGGTAAAATGTTGGCAGGTGAATAGTTTGGTTAAGAGCCACACTGGATACCACCTTAGGCATAAAGGAAGGATTGGTCCTGAGGGACACCCTGTCCAGGTAAAATGTAATAAAAGGCTCCACAGCCATGAGAGCCTATAGTTCCGAAACCCTTCTTGCTGAAGTGATTGCCAAAAGCAAAGCAAAGATAAAAAAATTTATATCCGCTCTAGCTGCTGGTTCAAAAGGAGGCATGGTGAGTTTTTCTAGCAGAAAAATTGAGGTCCCACGCAGGAGTTGGTGAACTTCTGGGAGGCCTTAAATTTTTGGCCCCACTAAGATACTGTTTTAGCAGAGGATGAGAGAAGATGGGAGACTCCGTGTTGTAATGAGCCGAGATGGCAGAGGCATGGATTTTTATTGAAGAGAAGGGTAGGCCCTTGTCAAGCATCTCAGTCAAGTATTGTAGAATCTGAGGGATATTTGGTTTTGCTGTGTCCGTTCCTTGTGCTTGGTTCCAAGCACGGAATCTCTTCCATTTATCAGCATAAGATTTTCTAGTACTAGGCCTTCTGGCTTCCAAAATGACATCCATAACAGATTTACTGAGAGGTGTTGTTTGACTAATTACATGATCAGCTATGCTGCCAGGTTGAGAGTTTGGAGCTGAGTGTGCAGAATTTGATTGTTCTGTTGAGACAGTAGATGAGGTATTTGAGGCAAGTACCAAGGAGGGCGATGAGACATATTCCTTAGAATTGGGTACCAGTGCTGGCGAGGCCAGTCCTGAGCAATTAGGATCATTTTTGTTTTTTCCTGTTTGACCTTTAGTAAAACCTTGGAGAGAAGAGGCAGAGTAGCAAGGCGTAGACTGATAGGTTTTTCCAACTGAAGGATAGGGCATCCACTTTCCATGCTTGTCTGTGATAAGTCCTTGTGCAGAATTTGTCCAGTTGATAATTTTGGGGAGAGGCAAACAGATCTATGTCTGGGCTCCCTCATTTCTGTGTTACCATGCTGAAGACGTCTGGATCCAGTTTCTACTCGTGAGGGTCCTTAAGATTTCTGCTTAGGTCATCTGCCAGAGTATTTTGTTTTCCTGGCAGGAATTGAGCTCAGGCTGTGTCCGACAATGCCATGGCTAGTCTGCAAAGGGGGTAGGAATGTGTACCCCCCTACTTGTTTATGTACCATATAACTGTGGTGCTGTCCATCTTTACCGGTAGTCGTCCTGGATGAAGTAAGTCCTTGAAGGCTGTCAGGGCATTCTGAACAGCTAGCATCTCTTTCTGGTTGATATGCAGATGCATTTGTTTTGGGTTCCATATGCTCTGAATGCATCTCCCCGCCAGGTGGGCCCGCCAAGCATAGTCTGATGCATCTGTAGTTAGGGTTTGGGTGGCAGGGGGTAGAGCGAATGACAGTCCCTTGTTTTGGTGACATGTCTCTGCCCACTAAAGAAACTCCTGTTGTAGGTAGGGAATGAGAGGAATCATTGTTTCCAGACTGTGATAATGTTGACTCCATAAACTTTTTAGGTACCATTGAAGTTTCCTCATATGCAGTCTTGCATATGGAATTAGTAGAATGCAGGATGCCATGAACCCCAAAGCCTGCAGAATTTGTCTTGCAGATAACTGGGTTTTTGTTGCCATCTGTTTGAACTATGCAGTCAGTTGCCTTTGTTTGTCTGGCATAAGGTAAGCCATCTGGGGCAGTTGTATTCAAGCTTTCACCCAGGAATGTAATTTTTTGAGAGGGTACCAGTTGTGATTTCTCTTCATTTATTGTGTACCCTAGGCATGTTATAAGCCTTTTTACAAACGCCAGATGTTGAAGAAGAATGTCCTTGTTCTCTGCTTGAATGAGACAGTCGTGCAAGTAAGGATAGATTTGTATGCTTCTTTGTCTGCAAAATGCAATTACTGGTGCCAGGCACTTTGTAAAGACCCTGGGCACAGTAGATAAGCCAAAGGGCAGTGCACAGAATTGGTAATGCATAAAACCTGCCTTGAAGCGGAGGTATCTTCTGCACGATTCCCTTATTGGGATATGCAGGTATGCCTCTTTTAAGTCTAGAGTCACTAACCAAGCGTTCTTGCTCAGCATAGGCAGTAGCTGTTGCAAAGTCAGCATTTTGAATTTTGGAATGTCCAGAAACGTGTTCAAAATCGATAAGTCCAGTATTGGATGCCAGGCATTGTCTTTTCTGGGTACCAGGAACAGTCTTGAATAAAAACCTTGTCCTTTTTCCTGTGCTGGTACTGGTTGAATAGCCCCCATATCCATGAGGGACATAACTTGTTTCTGAGCCTCTGCCCATTGATTTTGTGGCAGATCTGGCTAACCATTTGGAGTTGGCATAGTATGGAAATGAAATCTGTACCCCTGGGATACTATGTTTAATGCCCACTTGTCCTGGGTAATTAGCTGCCAATTTTGAGCAGGAAGTACTAAACCCCCCCCAAGGGGGCGTCTAAAAGATAAGTGCTTGGTGATGGTAGAGGGAAGTCATTGAGACTGCTTACTGTAGGGTTGTGCTTTGTTTCCTCCAGATTTGGAGGTGGAGGCACCCCATTGCTTTGACCTGTAAGAACCCTGTGATTGGTATCTAGAGCCTTTTGAACACCTGGATTTGCCTTGAGAGGCTTTGTTGGACACAGGAAAGGATCGATTTTTAGTAGGCCAGTGCCTACTGAATCTGGGTGGCTGCACTTGTAAGAAATCTTTTACAGTTTGCACAGATTTAGCTTTGTCTTCCATTTTCTTTAAAACCTCTTCTGCCTTATTACTAAACAGAGTATCATGCTGTAAAGGGGCATCCAATGATTTAGCTTTAACATGATCAGGCAGACTTTGCTCCTTGAGCAAGGCATGCCTTCTAATCACAGATCCAGTAACTGCGGCCCTGCAAGAGGCCTCCAGGGAATCAAAACCACACTGCAAGGTATGCTTTCCAACCTGTTCTGCTGCATGCATTAATTCCTGTAATTCTTTATTTTCCACACAGTGAGAAATCAACATAATTTTCTGTTTCAATAAGCCCATAACATGCTGTTGATATTTAAGCATATGAAACTGGCGGTTTAAGGCCCTAATTGCAAAGGTTGCAGACGTATAAACCTTCTTTCCCCATCTGTCCAGCACCCTGGAATCTCTATCAGAAGGGGTAGGATTTTTGGCTGTAGAGGCCTTTACACCTTTGGGACCCTGTGAGATAGTTTCAGGATCAGCAGGATTTTTGAATAGAAATTTGTGAAAGTCAGGAACCCTGTAATATCTGTCTGGCTTACTAGGAGCCGGAGGTAGGGAATCAGGAGCCATGCTTGATTCCGAAAACACATCATCAACAATGTCTAATACAGGAGGTATAGCCAAAGGCCTATGCTGAGGCAGAAGGAGGAAGTCCCTAAGCCTCGTTTTTGATTCAGAGAAATCCTGACTCTCCCAATGAAAATGTTCCCTTAAAGTATGCAAGGTTTCCCCAAAAGAATAATCCTCAGGAGGAGATGCAGAAGGGATGGATTCTTCAGCATCTGAATCCTCATAGGGTGGTATAGAAAATTCCTGATCAAAACAGGAATCAGGAGAAATAGAAACCTGATCTGAAGAGTCATAATCAGTGTCCTGCCTAGGCCTCTAACAGGGGAGGGGGTTGGGAACCCCTGATCAACGTAATTAAGTCCTCAGCCATTTTGATCATCTGTTTTTTAGGCATAGGGTCCTGAACACATGGCTCATGTGTCGTTTTTTTAGACTTAGATGTTTTTGATCTTGTTTTTGAAGCTGGCGTCAGTTTTATATAAAAATGTTGAGGCCTGAAAACACCCTCAGAAGCCGGTGCCTGCTCAGCGGCTCCGGACCCATCCAAGGGAGAGACATCCATTGGGTTCAATACTCTGAGAATCTCGCGGCGTACCGGACTCCGCATGGTTCTCGGTAGAGGCCTGCAACTCAAAAGTAGTGGGTATGAGGGGCTGTGAAAGTGCCTCACTGAGTACCGGCGACTGGCTTAGGAGAAGCTTTGTCATCAGTTTTGGACCTCAACGGTCTGTCTCTATCTTCTTCTTTGCATTTTTTGTGAACTCTGGTAGTCGGATTACTAACCAACGACATTTCAGGATAATTAAATCTGGATCCAAAATATTTTGAAGCAAAAATATACCGATGCTTAACAGTGCGTTGGTTAAAGCTAGCACAAAACTGACAGCAGGCACATTATGATCTAGGCCTAGGCAAGCAATACAGTACAAATGAAAATCCTTATGAGGTATTTGCTTCCCACAAGTAATGCAATTATTAACTTTTACTGACATCGGTAAGGAGCAAGGAAAAGTTTCCCCAACGGTGTACTTAGCTTTAGTTGAAGACTTCGGTTCTGAAATTCGAATGCAAAAATTTCAGGAGTTGGCCGACCGGCACTTGCGAACTGCTTCTGCTTCGGACATCGCGCGGCAAGAAAGACTGAAGAAAATGGCATCGGCTGCATGTTTTACACCCCTGACGACCTGACATCATGGAAGCAGAGACAGCAACTGACGCAGGACCCAAGACTTTGTTATTCAGGCCGACTGACGGCAACCTGCCAGCAGATTACCCAAATGTAATGACTGCAACAGTGAAACACGAAGAACATCTAGGATGGTTGAATGCATGTTTTTAAAGTTTCCATAATGCTGATCCTGAAATGTGCGAATCTTCATTAGCGAACGGTTGTGTGCATTCCCTAATACAGGATCGACGGTCTTATAACAGACTGCACTTCAGTGGGGATTGGGAAATTTACCCTTTTCCTCACTGTAGTGTGACCTAGGAGTTGGAATATATAATATGCATGGGGTGTGGGGGCTTGCCCCCCCACAAAAACGTTACTGGTAACACATAATTTTGACATTAGAACTTCCAGTGTTCGATGACTATTCTGTGGTTACCATTTCTGATATTTTCGTAATTCTGTATTACCAAATTCAGATAACGAATTTGATCAAAAAGTAGAAAACTGCTTTGATTCTCCACATTTTGATAATAAACTATATATATATATATATATATATACACACACACACACACACACACACACACACACACACATATGCACCACAGCGAATATAAAAAGTTTACGCGCCCCTGTTAAAATGCCAAGTTTTTGTGATATAAAAAATTGAGTCCACAATAAATCATTTCAAAACTTTTCTCACCTTTAATGTAGCCTATAACCTGTACGATTCAATTGAAAAACAAACAAATATGGTAGGGGAAGAATATAAAAAATAAAAAACGTACAATAAGCTGGTTACATAAGTGTACACACCCTTAAACTAATACTTTGCTGAAGCATCTTTTGATTTAATTACAACATTCAGTCTTCTTGGGTACACACCTGCCATCAATTAAAGAGACTCTGATTAACCCCAAATAAAGTTCAGCTGTCCTTGTAGGATTTTCCTGACATTACTCAGTTGCCTGCTACAGCAAAAGCCATGGTTCACAGAGAGCTTACAAAGCATCAAAGGGATCTCAATTTTGAAAGGTATTGGTTAGAAAGGTACAAAAAAATTTCCACAGCATTGGATACACCATGGAACACAGTGAAGACAGTCATAAAAAAGTGGGGAAGATTTGGGACAGTGACGTTGCAAAGAACTGGACGTCCCTCCAAAATTGATGAAAAGACAAGACGAAAACTGGTCAAGGAGGTTGCCAAGAGACCTACAGCAACACTGAAGGACTCCAGGAATTTCTGGCAAGTACTGGTTGTGTACTACATGTGACAACAATCTCCCGTATTCTACATATGGCTAAGCTATGGGGTAGGGTTGCGAGACAGAAGCCTTTTCTTACACAGAAAAACATCGAGGCCCAGCTAAAATTTGCAAAACAATACATCAAATCTCTCAAATGCATGTAGGAAAACCTGTTATGGTCTGATGAGACCACGGTTGAACTTTTTGGCCACAATTCCAAACAGTAGATTTGGCACAAAAACAACACTTCGCATCCCTAAAAGAACACCATCACCACGGTGTAGCATGGTGGTGGCAGTATCATGCTTTGGGGTTGCTTTTCTTCAGCTGGAAATGGGGCTTTAGTCAAGGTGGAGGGAATTATGAACAGTTCCAAATACCAGTCACTTTTGTCCCAAAACCATCAGGTGTCAGCTAGAAAGCTGAAGATGAAGAGTAATTTCACCTTTCAACACGACACTGACCCAAGCATACATCCAAATCAACAAATGAATGGCTTCACCAGGAGAAAATTAAAGTTTTAAAATGGCCAGCCAGAGTCCACACCTAAATCCAACAGAAAATCTGTGGGATGACCCGTAGATGGCTGTGCAAAAGAGATGCTCTCGCAATATTGACAGATTTGGAGCGCTTTTGCAAAGAAGAGTGGGCAAATATTGCCAAGTCAAGATGAATGCTGTAATCAAATCAAAAGGTGCTTCAACAAAGTATTAGTTTAAGGGTGTGCACACTTATGCAACCAGCTTATTGTACTTTTTTTTTATATATTTTTTCCCCTAACAGATTTGTTTGTTTTTCAATTGAACTGTACAGGTTATAAGTCACATTAAAGGTGGGAAAAGTTTTGAAATGATTTATTGTGGTCTCATTATTTTATACCACAAAAACCTGGCATTTTAACAGGGGTGTGTAAACTTTTTATATCCACTGTATATATATAAATATATATATATATATATATATATATATATATATATTCACTTTATAATCTTGAAATACTGAACTATCGAATTTCACTATCTCGAGACTATAAAGCCGATAAATCAAAAACCCAAACTGTAAAACCGCGGAATTTCAAACCACAAACGTAACATAAACAAAACGCTACACCACACAAACACAAATACACCTACCTGCCGACGTTACAAAAATCCAAACCAACAAACACAACAAAACTAACACACACATAAACAATCTTGCTAAAAGCAGGGGGGGCAAACACCCCTGCACCCCCCACTGCCCCTATTTATATATACCAACTCCGAGGTCGCACTAAACACACAAAACTCAACAACACACTACACACACACACACACACACACACACACACACACTAAAATCCCTACCCAATACCCTTACAAAAACATCACTTACCTCAAAACCCCAGCTAAATCTACAAACTGCACTGCATGTCACATACACGAAAACATAATGGAGAATGTGACATTTCCGCATTCACTATTATGCAGTTTCGCGCAACTGCACCTTCGACTTTATAGTCTCGAAAAACTGAAATTCGACATTTCAGTTTTTCGAGATTATAAAGTGAAAACCATTGATGCTGACGTGCATAATGGCAAAGCAAAGCAATCGACATTATGCACCTCAACATGCTACTATGCATACGCTGAGAATTAATCTGTGTACATGCAAAACGTAAAAAAAACAAAAAACAAAAAAACAAACCACAAAGAAAGCACTGTTTTTTTTGCAGGGGGACAAGGCCCCCTGTAGTCCCCACACCTCCTAATTACATATTCTACCTCCAAGATTGAAAAGGGTATATTTCCCTACCCAGGTAAGGACCCATATATATATATATATATATATATATATATATATATATATATATATATATATATATATTGACTATACTTTTGCTCAACAGAGTTTAATGTTGTTTTTTTATTTTTACTTTTTATCAAAAGCACTTACTTTGCAGTGCTGGAAATGGCAATGTTCAGGACATCAACTGTTTCTCTGAAGTGTGAGCTGTGCCTGTCTGAAGGTATACATTTTTTTTTTTTTTTGCTAATGCTGAAACTTTCGGATATACTGAGTATGAGTGCAAATATTTGCGGTTAGGTTACAGTATTAGCTAGAGAAGGGGACAGTTAGTAATGTGTGTGGCTATGTTTGTTAATGGATGTGATTGTGTGCGTGAGTGTTCTCACGTTAGCATTAAAGTGACTGCTAGGTAAAGGTGTGTGTTTGTTTATCTGAAATGTGTGTTTAAGTGTCTTGTGTAGTGATACTTTTAGAAAAAGTTTTTTTCGTAAGGTACTAGGTTTTGGGTTAGAAGTAGAGGCAAGCTTAGAGTTAGCACACAATACTAAATTGCCTGTCCATCCTTACTCATATGTGCTAACCCTAAACTTGTTGCTGAGCCTAAGCCCAACCTTACTCATTACGTATTCAGATAAAGTATGTCTTAGGATACCTGTTCAATTTTAGGGTGTTTTTTTTAGTTTGCAAATCACTGAAGAAAAACTTCTGCTTTTCATTTGAAACAGATGTAGTTTTGAACTTTTTTCATTTCAGTTAGGTTCAGCATGCAGAAATCCATATGTGCAATGAAGTTTCTACATGTTGATGGTGGGAATGCTTAAATTACACACACACACACACACACACACATAAAATACACTTACATATATAAAGTCTGAGACCACAGTACTTCAGAATAGGTGGACCATTCCACGGTACTGCAACCTCAAACTTGGCGCATATTCCTCATATTCACACTTTCGGTCCCCTTATTCTGAGGATGAGAGTTTCAGTTTCTTTAATTTAATGGATGTTGTTTTACTAGAAAATTCTATCTTTAATTTTTTTTTTTTTAACTTGAGGTGCTTGGTCTATGGCAATAAAGCCTTTCCATGCTTTGCCTGCAATCTTTTGTGATTTTCTACAGAATCTAATGTGAACCCCTGAAATATACTGCTATGGGTACAATTCTTTCACTTGATTAACTAGAAGTTATATATAATTACCATAGCATGGCATCTGTGTTGTCAAGTTTCATTATGCGTCATGAATGGGTCTTTGGATCCGTCCTCAGATCTGACTCGGCCATTTGTTCCAGACATACGATCCGAACCTCAAATTCCTCCCTCTCCCATAATGCCTCACCCTCTTCAACCCCTCGAGTTTGCTGCCCCTTCAGAAACAGACTTAGATTTATAATACTGGACAGACAAAAGAAAGCGACCAACTGGAGCCCAAACTAGGAACCTTTGGGTTTCCTTAGCCTCTATATCGCTCTCAGCTGCAAAAGGATTGGGAAAGGTGGGTGGGATATGATGCATAATGAAATTGGACAATGCAGATGCCAAGTTATGGTAAGTACATAACTTCTAATATGATGTCCATTTCATTGCGCATCATGAATGGGTTTGAGTCCCCAGCTACATAAACCTTGCCAGGCCCTCAAGGAAGGATATGCTTAGCATCGTAGAGCCAAAGGATGCTCTGTTTCTGGAAATAATGTCCAACTTGTATTGAGATACAAAGGCATGAGATGTGTTCCAGGTAGCTGCAGCACAAATTTCATCAACAGGAGTCGTTGCAGAGAAGGCAGATAAGGTAGATATACACCTGGTGGAGTGAGCTCTAATGGAATAGGAAAATTGCCTGCCTTGTTGGGAGTAAACCGTAAAAATACAATCCATAATCCACTTGGCTAAAGTGATCTTGGAGGCACAGCCTGTCCTAACCTATTTGGTGAGAAGGTGATGAACAACTGATCAGACTTACTGTGAGGTTTAATAGTTCTGTGTAAACAGAAACGCAATTGTATACATCCAACAAATGCAGCATGTGTTCACCTTTATTAAAATAATGAAGAATACAGGCAAGTGAATGGTCTGATTAATATTTGTTTCTCTGGTGACATTGGGTATGAAAAACGGTTTCGTTCTGAGTGAGAGATTATCTTTGAAGAAGTTAATATATGGCACTGGGAAGATAGAACTTGCAACTCTGACACTCTTCTTGCTGAAGTAATGACCACTAGGAAAGGCAGTCTTCCAATATAAAAATTTTAAATCACATGAGCTAACAGGTTCAAATGGTCACAGATTAAGTCCCTGAAGCACCAAGGAGAGATCCCAAGGAGGAAATGGATCTTTTATCAGAGGCCTGAGATGAAAAACTCCTTTCATAAAGGCCCTACATAGTCTAGATATGGAGATGGGAGAAGGAAGGTTGTTACCCTTCCCTACATGAAAATTAGTGATAGCTGCAAGTTGTAACTTTATAGTGGAAAAACTTGCTCCGTGCTGAAAGAGCAAGCTGAGAAACATAAGAATATCTGAAACTGAAGAAGAAGGCTCAATATTCTGCTGCGATGCCCAAATGGAAAATCTCTTCCATTTACTATGATATACTTTCTTGGTGGAAGACTTCTGGAAGCAAGAATAATTTCTCAATCCAGGTAGGCTAGCCTGGACTTTTGTAGAATCACTATAAGTGGAGAAACCAAGTGGTTAGTCGCAATGATCAAAGATTGGGAATCTGGCATTCTGATGGATGGGAAATCAGATCCTGCCTGGGATCCAGTATTCATAGAGGATATTTTTTGTGAGACTACATGAAGAGGAACCATACCTGACAAGGTCAGTAAGAAGGAATGAGAATTAGACTGGTCTTCAACCTGGTGGCTTTCTGTAAAACTTTGGGTAGCTGGGGAATCGGAAAATAAGCATACAGGAGACCCAGAGGCCAATTGAGAACTACAGCATCTCTGGGTGACTCCCCCAAGGGGGGATCAGAGTAAAGTACTTTCTGCACTTGTTCTTTAGTTGAGAGGAAAAGAGGTCACAGCAAGGTTGGCCCCAATGGTTGAATATTTGATTCACTACTGATTGATTCAGAGACCACTTGTGTGGACTTAAGATCAATCTGCTCAGTCTGTCCACCATAACGTTGAACTCCCCCGGGATGTGTGTTGCAGTGAGAAAGCAGTCTGAAGATCTCGCCCATTCCCAAACCCTCATGGCCTCCTTGCACAATGAGTATGAACAGGTTCACCCCTGCTTGCTGATGTACCAAACCATCGACATGTTATCTGTAAGAAATGCAACTGTTCCCAGAGGAAGTCAGTCTTGAAAGGCTTGCAACATCAGAAGAACCGCCCTCATTTCCAATACATTTATGTGCAATTTGGTCTCTGTCATGGACCACGTACCTTGGACCATTTTTCCCTGGAAATGCCCTCCACACTCCAACAGGGAAGTGTCCATGGTCACTGTGGCTGTAGGTGGGGGAAGAAAGAAGGGTCTGCTGAGATGGAACTCATCTGTAAGGATTCACTACTGCAGATGGCATCTGCAAATCAGAGTTAGCCTGACTGGGGTCGACAATGGATGGAGTAGAATAGACCTTTGGACCTCTAGGTTCCACTGGAAAACTCACATGAAGAACCTGGCTAGAGTTACCAAAAGAATGGCAGCTAACATGAACCCTAGTACCATGAGGACAAGCACAGCTGGTGGTGTCAGGGTATCTGGTAACAGCTGATCCTGCTGTCTCAAGGATCTTATTCTCTGTGGAGGTAGGGCTGCTATCTGTGTGGTTGTATTCAATTGTGTTCCTATGAATTCAATGTCCTGTACAGGAGATATCTTGGAATTTGCAAGATTCACTGTAATTCCCAGGCAATTAAGCACCTGCAATATAACATGAATACCATGAAGTAGTCGATGCCTTGTAGGTGCTGTTAGAAGCCAATCATCCAGGTATGGAAACACCTAGAATCCTTGCAGGTGGAGGTGAGCTGCAACCACTGCCATGCATTTGGTGAACACCTGGGGGGCAGTGGTCTGAATTGGTAATGACTGGTCCCCAGCCTGAAGCTCAGATATCTCCTGGAGTGTCTATTTTGATATGATAATATGCGTTCTGGAGATCTACAGAGCGCAGCCAATCATCCTTGTACAGAAGAGACAGAATGGACTGTACTGTAACCGTGCAGAAATTCAACTTCTTTACAAAAAAAATTCAGATTGCTCAGATCCAAGACTGGTTAAAGGTCCCCTGTTTTCTTTGGCACAAAAAGAAGAATGAGTAAGTTCCGCATCATTGTTGTTAGATCAGGACCTTCTTGATGACTTTTTTTCTGGAAGTTTTTGAACCTCTAGAAAGACTTTCTCCCTCTGACTGGGTGGTACATTGGGGAGATACATCCCGGAACTGGAAGGAGGAAGGAAAAAGGGAATATAGTAACCTCTGGAAATTATATTTAACACCCAGTTGTCATTTGTCATGTTTGTCCAGGCATTTGGGTGTAACAGTAGTTTGCCCCCAACTGCCTCCAGAGTAGGACAATCAGACAGCGCCTCAGGAGCGCTGATAAGGCCTGTCAGACAAGGGCTTTCTGAATCCCTGGTATGTGGATCCCCTCTCCTTCTGGGGCGATATCGACCATTAAATCATCTCCCTCTGCCTCTAGAAAATCCGGAAAAGACCCTTGAGATTTATGGAACAGCATCTTCCTCCCACTCCGCTGGTTCCTGGAGAAGGTTCGTTAGGGGGAAAAAGCCTGATCCCTAACACAGACAGGGTCTTACCTTCTTCTTCACTACAGGTAAGAGTTTCTTTTACTGATGACCCAAACAAAGAGGAACTGTCAAAGAGGGCATTAATGAACAATGCTTTAAAGCGTCTGCAAACCCGCACAGCCTCATTCAGGCATGTCTCCTGAGGGCTATGCCTGAACCAGCTGCTTAACAGGTTCCTTCCACAGCATGGGAAATTAACCTCACTGAGGAATTAGCGATGGAGGACATAGTGGTCAGTTGGGAAGAAATCTTCTTGAGGTCCTCCTCAGACAATGACTCTGTCAGAAAGGTTGAGATTTCCTTAATCAGGTCTCTCTGAAGGGATGCAAAATGGGCCAAGTAATTCAGTGCTCTCAGTGTAAACGCGGTTAAGGCATACACGTGCTTCCCATGCCTGTCTAAAGCCCAAGACTCCTTTATCGGAGGATGAACAGTGGAGCTCTGCTCAGCTAACTCCTTTTTAGTAGCTGCCGACACCACAATGGCATCAACCAGGAAACTTTCAATCCAGAATGGCCGGTCACTGAGGGGACTAAGGTATTTGTTCATGTGCATGGGGATGGGCTTCATGGAGTCAGGCTCCATCCAAGCCCGGCAGGTGATAAGGTCAATGAGCTCGCCTGCCAGTGAGGTCACCCAGAATGCAGATGGGCCTGTCTCTAAGGCCTTCAGGAACACTGACTCCTCAGAGGAAGGGGGTTGCAACAACCAGCCACCCTTTCTGTTTCAGTATTTTTAACATATCCCTGAAGGAGATATTGTCAGGTGGAAATTGGGGGAACCTTCCCCCTCATCAAAATCAGTGTCCTTTGTCAAAGACTCCATAGGGGAGTCTAGGTGCTTCCTTTTGCACCACTGCTTCCAAGAAGCCTCCTCCGCAGGGTACTCAGGAGAGGACTAAGAAGGCAGGGGGACCTTTTGCTGAGGGGTAGTCTGGAAGCTCTTCTGGGGGGGGGGGGCTGACCATGGACAGACTGGATGGGGGTTGGATAGGACCTGGCGGAAGAGGGATCACATTTTGCTGTGTGGAGAAAGCCCTCCCTGCCACCTGGAAGGCAGACATCACCAAGAGGGCCTGACCTCCCACCCCAGAAGCCAGAGTTGCTAAGGGAGAGAAGGACTAGGTCACCCTGGATCTGACACCTCCAGAAGGCACCGGACCTGAATTATCAAGGGCTGAGGCCCTCAGAGGGGGTGATGGCTCTGAAGAGGTCAGAGCCGACACCAGCCCTGAGGACCCAGAGCCTACATCTCGGGTCCGGGACCTGCTCCACTCCAAAGGTACTGCAGCTTATCTAGTCTAGGACACTGCCAGAGTCGAAGAACGACATAGTCCATGCTCCGACGATGGTCCACTGGGGAAGGCCATACCCTGAAACTCCAAAACCAAGTGCTACATCGGACAAGGAGGCTGAACTATTGGGGTTGGTATTCTCACTGTTCCAGCATGAGTCACAGAAGGCAAGATCCCCATCTGGATCTGGGCTTTGAGAAAACTCATCATCCTATTCATATCTGAGGGGGACAGCTGAGAGATCTAGAGGAGATCAAGGAATGTGTGAACCTGACCAGAGACAGACTGGTCTGGATGGTTGGGACAGGGAAGGGAGATTTACTCCAATGTGGAGTATGGCTCTGGGACCTCTGATCCAGGCATGTCTGACCCAAAGGAGTCTGTTCCAGAGATGAAGAAAGAATAGTTGTGTAAAATCTTACCATAACCACAGATGTCCTTCACTTTTGCTGCAGTATTCATAACATGAGGGAGTCTGCCTCTGGCTGACTCGCACGTTCGGCCAGTATACCAAAGTCTAAATGGTACTGTAGGGTACATGTGGTGCCACACATCAGTTAGCACACATTGGCCATAAAGGGACGTTGGGTATAAAGCAGACGTCAGCACGTACCTACCTCAGAAATGAATGCCACAAAGCACCACCCTGATAAAGTGAGAATGTAACTAGGGACCAGGCAAGCATCAGGGGGAAGGGCAGGGTGGGGAGCAATACTGCAGCATATAGAAGAAAAAGACAACTATGATTATGGTAAGACTTTACGCAAGTATTCTATGCCCTCCTATTCATATGTTGCAGTATTCATAACATGAGGGAGAATGCCAAAACTCATGCACAGGAAGAATTGGGAGAAGGAGCAGAAACATCTTCCACAAAGCTCTGGCAAACTCCACCCTGGACCTAGAAATAACATCCAATTCATAGTGTTTGGTGAAAGTATGAACAAAAGATGGTAGCTGGGCTCCAGGATTCAGGCTGTATCCAATCCTTTAAATAAGGTCCCAGAAGAGGACACTGCCCTCATGGAATGTGCTCTTACAGAAGCGAGATCCTTTCCATTGGCTGAGTAGCAGAAGGAGATGGTTTTAGAAATCCAGGAGGAAATAGTTTGCTTAGAAACAGGTTGGCCCAGGGCCCTTCGGTGATAGGAACAAAACAATCTCTCAGACTTATGGATAGGCTTAGTTTTGCTCAAGCAGTATCTGATTTGTCTATATACATCCAGGGTGAGAAGAGTCCTCTCACTGGAGGATTGGGGGAGGAAAAAAGGTAGGGAGATTGATAGCCTGGTTCAGGGATAACTCATTAACCACCTTGGGCATAAAGAATGAGTTAGTGCGAAGAGACACCCTGTCCCTATGAAACACTATGAAGGGAGAAGAGGCCATAAGGGCTTGCAGCTCAGAGACCCTTCTGGCAGAGATAATAGCTGTTTTCCATGTACAATGTTGCAGGGAAGATGTCATTGCTGGTTCAAAGGGGGATAGGGTAAGTTTCTCAAGGACAAAATTGAGATTCCAAGGAGGAGGCACTGGTTTCCTTGGTGGTCTAATGTGAAGGACAACTTTAAGGAACAGCTTGACTTCCAATCTGGAAGCTAAAGGAGGAGACATTGGTAAACATGCAGAGATGGCAGAAAGATGAGCCTTGACTGAAGAATAAGACAAGCCACTCTTCATTAATTCATACAGGTAAGACAAAATCACTGGGATCTCTACTGACGGTGGTTGTTAAGTGTTTTTTTGAGACACCAGATGGAAAACCTCTTCCATTTGGAGACTTAGGATTTCCTAGTAGTGGGTTTTCTGGCCTCCTGCAGAACTTGTAACATGTCCTCAGTATAAAGGTGTCTGAAAGGAATTAAACGCCATCACCAACAGTGTCAAGTTTGGGGTCGACATTTGTGGCTGCACTAGAGTTCCCTTGTCCTGTGTGAGTAGGTCCACCCTGTGAGGTTACTTGTGGTGATTACCCTTGGCTAAATGTAGGAGGAGGGGAACCAATACTGTCTTGGTCAAAAGGGGTCACCAGCAAGATTTTTTGTCTGCTCCTACTGAATTTTCAGAAGGACCTTCTAGATAACTGGGAAGGGGGGAATGCATACAGAAACACCCCCTTCCATGGAAAGGACAGTGCATCCACCATCCATGTCCCAGGATGTGGTATCCTGGCACAATACTTGGGAAGCTGTCTGTTCATGGGGGAGGCAGACAGATCTGAGGAATACCCCAACGATGGACCAGATCCAGAAACACATCCCTGTTGAACATCCACTTGTGGGATTGAGTCATGGACTTGTTTAGAGAGTCTGTTATCACATTCTGAGCAGAGGGAATGTAAAGAACCTGAAGAGAAACCTGACTCTGCTGGGCTAGCTCCCAGGCGTATAATGCCAGTCTGCAGAGGATATAGGACTTTGACCCCCCCCCCCCCACTGATGTACCAGAGGACTGTGGTATTGTCTGTGAACTACCTTAGAACCCCTGGTAAAATCCTGGACTTGAATATTTTGAGGGCAAAGAGCAAAGCTCTCGTTTCCTTTATGCTGATGTGCTCCTGTTAGGAAAATGTATAACTGCAATGCAATATGTAGGCTTAGTGCATTAAAATGTACAACTGCAATATGCAGGTTTAGTGTATTAAGGGTTAAAAGGAGTTAATATATTTATTCTGCTTATTCTGTGTGAAAATATGCAGCTGCTAGAAGCTCTGAAAAGAGAACAATGCATGCCTGTAAATCCACCATGGTCAGCAGAAAGTGTATTGAGGCCAGGACTGTACCTTGAATGTATCATATCAGAACTAGAGAAAGAATTGTGAGAAACTAAGGGAAGCTGAAACAAACTCAAGGCCAGGTTGTTTTTTCTCAAAAAAACATGTTTTTAAAAGACAGCAATTATTTGACCATGTCAGCAGCAAATCTAATGATACCATCTTTCTGTGAACTTGTAGAAAACTATAAAAACTGTAGGCTGAACTATGGAAAATCAGACAAACCTTGTACCTACATGCTTTGTCTCCTTGCTCCAAGTAATAAAGGGTGCCTTGCTTGAACCTAACGTGTATTGATCTTTGTGTTTTCCTTTACAGATTGGTCCTTCGGACAGGGATCCTCTCTTCACCTCAGATCAGACGGCCAGGTGGCTGAAACCGTAAGGGGAAGAAACCAAATCGGTTCTTCTTATATGTAAAGTCCTCCGACTGAATTGTCTTCAAAAGAGGCCAGCCACTTTCTGATCTGTGACTGAAGGATGGGTTTTCTGTGAATCGGTGATCAATCACGTGGACTCAGGTAAGGTGAATCTACTTTTTTTCTGTTTTAGGATCAGGGACTAGATGTGTATTGTTTTTTGTCAGATTGTATTTTTCTTACAGTCAGGGATAAAAAAGGTACTGTCTTGTCACAGATCAGGAGAAACAGAACAAGTAGACTTTAGGTAGTCATTCTGAAGAGACTATAACAAAATCCGTGGTGCACGTTAAAACTAGAGGATCAAGGTGAAGTTACGTGACAATCAAAAGTAAGGGAAAATGGGTAATAACTGTGCAAAAATACCCTGAGACCCACCGTTAATGAAAGATGCAAAATATATGCAGACAATGTCAAATACTTTTCAAAATGGGTTATTAGATACAAATTTGACGGACAATTGGAAAAATCCTCACTCATCAAACTTATTAAACAACTTAAAACTGATTCTAAAGGTCAGGTAAAAAAGCAACAACAGTTAGGAATTCCCCAGGCACAAAGGTGGCTGGAGGAAGTAAACCATAGGGACCAAAAGAACAAGGATTCAAAAGCAATGTTTTAGATAGGGAGGATAACAACCTAGTAATAGCAACAGCATCTCCGCCTCCCCCTCCCTTACCAGAATATGGAGCGAGTAGACAGGTAGATCCACCTCCGCTATATCCTGTGGTCACTGAGGATAGGGACGCTATAAAACTAGCTAAAATAAGGGATCCCATTGAAACTAGGTCCCAAACAAAATTAGGTAATCGAGAGTCATGGCAGAAATTTAAAGACACACAACCTGCGGGAGAAGAAGAAGAGGAAATATGTCCACTCATAGAAGTACCGAACCCTCAGGCTGGGCAGGATAATCAGGATCCAACCATCTTAGTATACAGACCCTGAACTCCGGAAGATATCCGGAAAGCTACAGAAGGGATTCCCCATCCGAAAATTAATTTTAGAAAATTCTCAGACGATTTACAAGGAATGAGGCTAAGTTATCATTTAAACGGGGAAGAAATAGAAAGGGTAGTTCGACAAATTGTAGGGCCAAACTGGTACATGATTTGTGGCAATTGGAATCCTCATGATGCAAAAACCCCTTCCTCATAGCAGTGCAGATTTAGACGCTAGCGTAAAAGGACTTACAGACCGCATCTGAAAAATGGAAACCTAGGGCAGACTGGACGTGCATTAGTCAATGCATCCAACAGGAGGGTGAGACAGTTGACCAATATTTCGCTAGGCTACTGGAATGTTTTAATAACCACTGTGGGATGCAGATCCCCGAAGACCAAAATCAAGATTCCCCATATGAACAGCAGTTGAAAAATGCATTTTTGAAAGGTAGTAGTGCACCTATAAGCAGTTTCATTACAAAAAGTACAGTTTTGTACCTACCATAAATGTAGATGTCCGATAGGAATGCATCTGCATTCCTTACAAATGGGTTGTCCTGTCGTCAGGCAGCCCTTCAGTCGGCCGGATTCCAAAGTCTGGGTCTGGCTTCGGCTGTTGTCGCACTTCACCCGACGTCATAGCTGCAGATATTCAGGTATAAATGCATCAGCCGACGTCATTTTCCTCAGTGTTTCTTGCCCCAGATGCCAGGTGCCCTGTAGGAAGGCTAAATTTGGATAAATGCCAAAGATTCCAAATAGTAGAGAGCAACCACAAAAAATAAGCATGTATGTACATATATACACACAAATACACCATAATAGATCCCCCCCAGCTAGCTGTAAGATGGCCAAATACCCTAGGAGTACCACAGAGGGGAAGGTGGGTGGGTAATCCTGACTGCAGATGCATTCCTATCGGACATCTACATTTATGGTAGGTGCAAAACTGTACTATGTCCTTCAAGGATGCATCTGCAGTCCTTACAAATGGGTAGAATACCATAGCTAAACTAGGGGAGGAGGAAAGAAGAGATTATGGTGTAGTTAGGATCCCTTGCAACACAGCAGTGGCAAAACCTGCTCGGGATCTGGAGTATAAAGGTAAATTATAATGCTTGGCAAATGTATGCACGGAGGTCCAAGTAGCAGCCTCTATAATGTCCTTGGTGGCCACTCCTCGTAAGAAAGCTGTGGTAGTGGCTGTAGCCCTTGTAGAGTGAGGCCTGATGTTATCTGGAGTTTTCTTTCCATGGTAGGAGTAACAAAATCTAATGCAATTTCCTATCCACTTGGAGATTGTTTGTTTTGAAATTGCTTTTCCTTCCCTTCCTGTTGCATATGCTACCAGAAGCTGGTCAGTTTTCCTATTGCTCTTGGTTCTGTCCAGGTAGTAGCGTAACTGTCTATGCACATCCAAGGTATGTAGCAGTCTTTCTCCCCTGTTCTGTGGGTTGGGGAAGAAGGTAGGTAGGTGGATAGCCTGGTTTAAAGATACTCTGGATACCACCTTAGGCATGAATGTAGGATTAGTTCTCATGGACACTCTATCTTGATGGAAGATCAGGAAGGGTTGTACTGCCATTAATGCCTGTAGTTCAGATACCCTTCTTGCTGAAGTGATTGCCAGCAGGAAAGCAGTCTTCCATGATAAGAATTGTAATTCTGCTGTTGCTGCTGGTTCGAAAGGGGGAAGTGTCAATTTCTCTAGCACAAAGTTCAAGTCCCATGTTGGCAATGGCGGTTTCCTTGGAGGTTTTACATTTTTAATTCCTCTTAGAAACTGCCTTAGCAGAGGGTGCGAGAATACTGGAGGATCCAAGGTGTATTCTGCTGAGATAGCTGATGCATGTATCTTGATGGAAGAATAGGACAGGCCTGTGTGGAAGAGCTCTGCCAAGTATTCCAAGATGCTGGCTATGTTTACCAGTGACACATCTTCTCCCCTTGCAGTACTCCAAATGAGAAATCTTTTCCATTTTGCTGCATAATTTTTTCTTGTTGAGGGTCTGCGAGCCTCAAGCATAATGTCTTTAACCCTTTGGGATAAATTTGGGTTAATTGATCTTATGTGATGTTCCAGGCAGTCAGCTGCAGAGTTTTCAGGTTTGGATGCAGGATGTTGTAGTTGTTCTGTGTTAACAGTAAAGGAACCAGGGGTAGTGTCCATATTAGTTCCCGAGATAGGCTCCTTAGTAATGGGTACCAATGTTGCCTTGGCCAGTCTGGAGCTATCAGAATGATCCTTGGCCGGTCCTCTTTGATCTTCAATAGCACCTTGTGCATCAAAGGAAGTGGTGGGAATGCATATGCTGACAGGTTTTCCCAACTGAAAGATAGGGAGTCCACCTTCCAAGCAAGTGGATGGTACATCCTCGTGCAGAATTTCTTTAGCTGGTGATTGTGTGGAGATGCAAATAAGTCTATTTCTGGGAGTCCCCATCTCCTTGTGATGACCTTGAAGATGTCCGGATGCAGCATCCATTCGTGGGCATCCGTGGTAGTTCTGCTTAATATATCTGCTAGAATGTTTTCTTTTCCTGGTACGAAAATAGCTCGTAAGTGAATGTTGTAGCTCAGAGCCACATTCCATAGGTCCAGTGCCATCCGGCATAGAGGGTATGAGTGTGTGCCTCCCTGTTTGTTGATGTACCACATCACTGTGGTGTTGTCTGTCCTTATCATCAGATGGCCTTCTAGGAGAAATGGTCTGAATGACTGGATTGCCAATTTTACTGCCAGCATTTCCTTTAGATTTATGTGCAGGTGCAGCTGGTCTTGTGTCCATAAGCCTTGTATGCACTTGTCCAGCATGTGGGCCCCCCAACCGAGGTCTGAGGCGTCCGTCGTGATGGTTTGGCTTGGTTGAATGCTGTAGAAGGGCAATCCTGTGTTTGATTGGCAGGCCTGAGCCCACCATAGGAACTCTTGCTTCAGGCAGGGGATTATAGGAATCTTGGTTTCTAGGCTGTGTTTGTGTTGAGACCATACATTTTTTAGGTACCACTGTAGCTTTCTCATATGCAGTCTGGCATGAGGAACCAGTATTATGCAGGATGCCATGAAGCCCAGGGCTTGCAGTACTTTTCTTGCTGTCAGATGGTTCTGCTTTGTTAATGCCAAGAAGTAGAGAGGTAATTGTTTTTGCTTTTCTACAGTTAGAAATGCCATTTGTTTTGATGTGTCCAGCTCTGCACCCAAAAAGGTTATTCTTTGGGATGGTATCAGCATTGACTTTTTTATATTGACTGTATATCCCAAGGCTTGTAGCAGGTAAATGACTCTTTGTAAGTCTTCTGTTAGTTTGTTCCTGTTGTCCGCTTGTATCAGGCAGTCGTCCAGGTAGGGGTAAATTTGTATTCCCTGAAGCCTGCAATGAGCAATTACTGATGCCAGGCATTTCATGAACACTCTGGGTGCAGTAGATAAGCCAAAGGGCAATGCTGAGAATTGATAATGCTCTGATCCTGCAAGAAATCTGAGGCATCTTCTGCAATTTTGTCGTATGGGAACGTGCAGGTATGCCTCCTTGAGATCTAGAGTTACCAGCCAAGACTCCTTGCCCAGCATGGGAAGAAGCTGCTGTAGAGTCAGCATTTTGAATTTTGGGACAATGAGAAATGTGTTTAAAGCGGACAGGTCGAGAATAGGCCTCCAGTTGTTCTCTTTTCTTGGTACCAGGAAAAGTCTGGAGTAAAATCCCTTTCCTTGTTCCATAGATGGTACCTTTTCCACAGCTCTCATCCTTAACAATTGAGATATGTGTTTTAGAGCTTCTACCTTTTGATTTGGTGGTAGGTTTGGCATTCCTCTCTTTCCTGGTAGAGTATGGAAATGAAACCTGTAACCTTGGTTTATAGTTTGCAAGATCCACTTGTCCCTTGTGATGTAATGCCAGTTTTTTGAAAATAAAGTTAGCTTCCCGCCTAAGGGTGCTTCTATTTGTTCCCTGGTAGGCGGTGCCAGAGTCAAGTCACTGTGATTGTCCTGATGCAGTGGTGGTAGCTGTGCCTGTGCCTCGCTGGTAGTTACCCTGCCACTGGCGTCCCCTGTAGGCACCTCTGGATTGGTTTCTGCCTCTTGGTCGTCTATCTCTGCCTCTCTGGGCTTTAGAGGAGTCTGGAAAGGACCAGTTTTTGGAGGGCCAGTTCCTGCTAAACCTTGGAGGTTGGACCTGTAAGAAATCTTTCACTGTTTGTACAGATTTTGCTTTCTCCTCCATCTTCTTCAGTACCTGTTGTGCAGGTGGACCAAATAAATTAGCCTTGTCCATAGGAGCATCTAATAGCTTTGCTTTGACATGGTCCGGTAAGGTCTGTTCTTTCAACCATGCATGCCTTCTGATAACTGTGCCAGTCATGGCTGATCTAAAGGAAGCCTCCAGTGCATCATAGCCACATTTTAAAGAATGGTTACTAACTTGCTGAATGTTATGTACCATTTCCTGAACATACTTCTTATCAAAAGGTTCATCAGAGGACAGTTTTTTAGTTAACTGGTCTAGCATAAATTCTTGATATTGTATCATATGAAATTGACAGTTCAAGGCCCTAGCTGACAGAGTAGCAGAAGTGTAAACTTTTTTACCCCATCTCTCTAAGGACCTGGATTCCCTTACAGAGGGGAGGTTTTTTTTTGCAGAGGTAGATGCTACAGCCTTAGGACCCTGGGAGATAGTCTCGGGATCTGCTAAAGGAGCCTTGTATAAATGGTGATGTGTGTCCGGGACCCTGTAGAACCTATCGGGCTTAACAGGGGCCGGAGGTAAAGAATCAGGAGCAGTGCAAGCATCATTAAATGCATCATCTACAACAGAGAGAACTGGAGGAATAGCTAAAGGCCTATGTTGAGGTAAATGTAAAAAGGTTCTAAGCCTTTTCCTGGAGTCTGAAAAATCTTGGCCCTGCCACTGAAATTGTTCCCTCATGGCATGTAAGGTTTCCCCAAAGGAAAATTCCTCAGGTGGAGAGGCAGAAGGGATGGACTCTTCAGCATCAGAGTCTTCGTAAGGGGAATAAGGAGTCTCTGGAGGGTCTGTATTTTCTGGATCATCAGAGAAATCATCTGTGGACACTGGCTCGGGGGGCTCTGCTCTAGGCCTCTTCTCTGGAGGTGGATGAGAGGCCCTGTCTGGATGAGGTTGGGATCCCCGGATTAAAGAAATAAGATCCTCTGCCAAAGAAAGCATTTGAGAACTGGAAGTGGGCCTGTGAGAGGGGGTCTTAACAGGCACAGTCTTTGTAGCTTTAGCTGCTTTAGCCCTAGCAAAGGCCTTAATGGACATGGCTGCGGGAGGCCTAGCAGCTCCACGTGCAGGAGTTGAAGTATCCAGGGGAATAGAGTCAGATAAATCCTGAGAAATCACAACAGCAGGTTGGATTTCAGAAACCGACTCCACGAGATTAGAAGAAACCTCGGTAGAAGGTCTGTTTTAGGCTGCAGGAAGAACCGCTTGCTCGGTTTCAGCCGAAACCGAGACACTCACGGTTGGCTTAACCGTGGTTTCGGCCGAAACCGTGGACCGCGAGTGTCGGTCCTTCTCTTTGCGTTTTTTGGAGATTTGCAAAGTCGGAGGATCCGACGGCATAATATAAGCGAAATCAGAGCCGAAAAACTGCTCAGCAAATTCCGACCGACGTCTAAGCGTCCGTCGGTTAAAAGAAGCACAGGCTAGACAAGCTGCAACGTTGTGGTCTGGGCCTAAGCAAGGTAAGCAGTAAGAGTGGAAATCTTTATGAGGTATTTGTTTTCCACAAGTTAAACAGTTATTCACTTTTTCTGACATCGGCTGAGGCAAGAAAGAGTCCCCAACGGGGTACTTAGCTTTTTAGTAGTCTTCGGAGTAGTATTCGGTAGTAGTAATCTCTGGTTCTGACCGACCGGCACTTGCGAACAGCTTCTGCTTCGGGCGCCACGCGGCAAGAAAGACTGAGGAAAATGGCGTCAGCTGATGCCTTTATATCCGAATATCTGCAGCTATGACATCGGGTGAAGTGCGACAACAGCCGAAGCCAGACCCAGACTTTGGAATCCGGCCGACCGAAGGGCTGCCTGACGACAGGACAACCCATTTGTAAGGACTGCAGATGCATCCTTGAAGGACATCATATGGTTGATCAGCGAACTGGCAGGCTACAATCACTACTCGAATATGTTAGGCATGCTGAAAGGCATTTCAATAGCAAAAAGAAAAAGAAGGCTCAAGTATTTGCTGTAGAGGACGTAGCGGAAGTTTATGTAGTACACCCCAGAAAGAAGGGCAGGAAAAATGCACAGGGAGGGTAGGCAGTCTGATCAAAGATCAGAAGACTTTGAAGGATGCAAGAAAAGGGGTGAATGTTTCAAATGTGGTAAAAAGGGTCAATTGGCAAGGGACTACAAGAAAAATAAGAAAGCAACTATGGAAGACAAGGAAGGTGAAGACTGACTATATGACAGTCAGGAATCATTAGAAGGGGCTAGTGCAGAAAGGACAAATGAGAATGTGAAAAGGGAAATAGAGAAAGTACAGGGAATTGTTGACGGTGAGGTAGAAGATGAAGTACTAGACTTGGATTTATTGAGCTTGGAGCTCTACTTAGCAGATACGAAACCAGAAGTTATACTTTCGGTGGAAGGCAGGGAAGTCAAATTTTTGTGCGACTCAGGGGCATCACGAACCCTGATACACCCCTCCAAATTGCCAGAAAACTTGGAATCATCCAACTACATATTAGTCAAAGCAGCTAATGGGCAGCTATATCGGGAGCCCCTCTCCCACAATATTACAATAACTGATCCTGTTTCGGGATTGACACAGAAAAGTAAGATTGTAGTTTCTGCAAAGTGCCCAGTGAATCTCTTGGGCAGGGGTCTCATGCAGTTATTTGGTATAGCAGTAGTCCCAACCATGCAGGGAATGGTAGCACAGCGACAAACTGACACCTTTACGGTGCAATTGGGGGGTAAAATATTTTATTGGTATAGTCAGGACTTGGTCACAACTGGTCCAGGGACTGTGACCAAGGAGCTGATGAACGTAGCTATCAGTAAGTTTCCCTCCCTTGACATTGATAAACAACACCTGTTACATTGTACCCTATATTTTTGTAATACACCAGGACCCGATAAGGAATATGAAGAAAAATTATTTAAGAATCATACAAATAGATTGGTACTGCGTAACCTGTACTGGGACACAGAAGGGAATAGTGTAGTCAGCTGTTTGCTGCCTCAGGAATTTGTAACACTTTATAAATCTAATCGATTACCACATGTTAGCCTGACCAAGAATAAAAATATACAGTGGGCAGACCTAGGGGAGAAAGCCACAAAATGGGAGAAACAAACAGAACTGGAACTGTCAGGACAGGGAATACAAGTACAAAAATTTAATTGGGTGACACAGACCAACCCAGCTGTGCATCTGCATTCTCTCGAAGACAGCTGATGGACACTCCTACTGAAGGAGGAAGAAAATGCCTTGCGAGATGTACCAGTGACTCTCTGGTCAACAGGGAAATCAGATGTAGGACTTATCCACACGGCAGGGCCAGTTAATATCACACCAAAATCAGCATTTAGACCACAGAAAAGACAATTCCCCTTAAGGAAAGATGCAGAGGCAGGGATAAAACCTATCATAGCAGCATTACTTAAGGGAGGGGTACTAGTGGAATCTCCCAATTCTCCGTGTAATACACCTTTATTTCCAGTTAAAAAGGCCAAAGGAGAATGGCGTATGGTCCAGGATTTGCAAGCTGTGAATGAAGCAGTAATACCAAGGGCACCCATAGTGCCAGATCCACACACTCTGTTAAATAACTTAAATCCTCAACAAAAGTATTTCTCTGTGGTAGATATTAGTAACGCATTCTTTTCAATACCGATACACCCAGATAGCCAGTATTGGTTTGCATTCACATTTCAGGGAAAAAGATACACATATACGCGACTACCACAGGGATATTGTGAGAGCCCTACGATATTCTCACAGGAAATGTCAAGTAACTTGGCAAGATTTAATCCACCAAAGGGTAGTCAGATTTTACTTTATGTTGATGACATTTTGTTAGCGGCCCCCACCCTGCAGGATTGTAGGGAAGATACAGTAGCACTTCTACGATTTTTAGCTGCTGAGGGACATAAAGTTAACAAAGACAAACTGCAGCTCTGGAAAAAACAGGTGAAGTACCTAGGATATGTGATATCCAAGGAAGGTAGAACATTAGATGAGGACAGAAAAGTGGCAATCTTGCAGGCACCAAAGCCTACCACCAAGAAGGAAATGATGTCCTTCTTGGGAACGACTAATTTTTGTCGAAGCTGGATTCCAAACTATGCCTTGGAATCTGCACCCTTAACTGACCTTATATATAAGACACCCATGGCAGCGCAAGATTTGTTACAATGGACATCGGAAGCAGAATCGGCTTTTTGTAAACTGAAACAATTAGTAGCATCCTCTCTAGTTCTGGGATTATCATAAATGTTTTTTCCAGACTGTAGATTGCAAGCAGGGTTATATGACATCAGTACTAACACAACAACATGGGGATAAGCAACGTCCTATTGCTTACTATTCATCACAGCTGGACCCAGCAGCACGGTCACTACCCCACTGTGTCCAGGCAGTTGTTGCAGCTGCAATGGTTGTACAGGCATCAGCTTCAGTAGTTTTGTTCCACCCCCTCACTTTGAGGGTACCCCATGCAGTCGCAATTATCTTGTTGCAAGAAAAGGTGGCATTTCTTTCCCCTGCTAGGCATCTCTCCTGCATGACTATATTATTGAGCCAACCTCATATGACAATTGAACGATGCACGACTTTAAACCCTTCTACTCTGCTACCAACCCCTGCAGATGGCACACCACACCGCTGCCTGCAGGTAATTGAGCAAAAGACACTACCTACAAAAGACCTCACAGATGTCCCCTTGGATAATGCTGAGGTGACATACTATGTGGATGGCTCATGCAAAAGGGGCACTGCAGGACAGAACCTAGTAGGATATGCAGTAGTCTCTGATACTGAAGTTATAGAAGCAAAATCTTTACCGCACTATTTATCTGCGCAGGCAGCAGAATTGATTGCCCTGACACGGGCATGTACTTTAGCAAAGGGTAAATGTGTAAACATTTTTACTGCTAGCCAGTACGCTTTCTCCACTGTGCATGTGTGCTTGTATAACAGTGGAAAAACCGGGGAATGATAACATCTACTGGCAAACCTATAAATCATGCAGAGTTTATTTTAGATCTTTTAGAATGTATTCAGTTACCTCAGAAGGTGGCCATTTGCAAATGTGCAGCTCACACCAAGCAACAAGAAAGGATTTCAAAAGGTAATGCAAGAGCTGATACAGCTGCAAAACAAGCAGCTACACAGGGATTTCTTTTAAATGAGGAATTACAACCCTCTGAAATTTTGAATCTGGATATGTTAAAAACAATGCAGACACTTACTACACAAGCTGAAAAACAGCAATGGATAAAACGAGGAGCAGTCCTCGAAAATGGGCTATACATCTCTAAGGAAGGGAAACCAATACTACCCTCTAATTTGTTCCACTATGCGGCATTGTTGAGCCATGGGCAGTGCCATGTCTCAACAGGGGGGATGATACAGCTGGTGAACCAAGTGTTCACAACGTACAGATTTACAAACTATTCTAAACAATTTTGTTTAATGTGTCAGATTTGTAACAAACACCATGCACAGGGGGCGATAAAGCCCAAGCAAGGGAGTTTTCCCACACCACATCTGTTTCACACTATCTGTATGGATTTCATAGAATTGAACAAACGTGAGAATAAGAAGTACTGTCTTGTCATTATAGATATGTTTTCCAGATGGGTGGAAGCCTTTCCAACCAAAAACCCAGATGCAGCTACAGTGGCAAAAGTACTTGTCAAGGAAATTATTCCTAGGTTCAGCATTCCGGACAGAATCTATAGTGACAATGGTACGCACTTTGTAAATCAAACCATACAGCAGCTGAGTACGTTTTTTGGTATTTCTTTAAAAAATCATTGTGCATATCATCCGCAGTCTGCAGGGCTGATTGAAAGACATAATGGTATACTGAAAAGCAAACTGAGGAAATTGATAGCTGAGACAGGGAAAACCTGGTTGTACTGTTTACCCCTGGAACTGTTGAACATGAGAACCGTCCCTACAGCAAAAGGACTGACTCCTTTTGAGAAGCTGTATGGGAGGGCTTATTACACACCCCTGTGGAAACCTCTCATGTCATCAGACCAGGAAGCTGATTTTACATTAGCTGAATATATGAAAAAGTTGTTGAGTTCTAAACATCTGTTGCAGTTTAATTCTGTTTCAGGTCAAAATCGAACCAAAACATCGGAAGTGGCAGTGACACCAGGAGACTGGGTGTGGATTAAAATTGTGAAGTAAAAGAACTGGGCATCGCCAAAGTGGGAAGGTCCTTACCAGGTGCTTCTTTCAACACCTACTGCAGTCAAAATAGCAGAGCAAGCTTCGCGGATACATCTGATGCACTGCAAGTTGGTGAAGAACTTCAAGCTGGACAAAGACCTTACCTCTCCATCGGAACCATAAGCACAAAAGTCTGGCTACAAAGGGGAGTCAGATCAATAGGAACTGATCCATCTCAAACCCAGTGAAGCAATCATCGGTGCTGGGATCCTATCGGGCAGAGAGTAAGATCATGTGTCCTGGGCGAAGATGACGGAAGCAAGAAAGATCCAAATGCATCTGTTTGATAGAGCCGGAGAAAACAGGAATGTAGAACAACCATTTCCGCAGAAATATTGCATGACCATCCTGTTGACTGTATTAGTAATAATAATCTTTTTATTGTGGTCATTTCTCTTCTCAGCCACACAAGTAGAATGAAGTAAACGTGCAAAGTGGCACCCAAATTTCAATACTTATCAGGCTATTAAGCACGCTTATGCAGATACCCTCAATATCTCCAATTGCTGGGTCTGTGCAGCTATTCCTACTGCACATGGAGGAATACCCTATATACAGATTCCCTTAAATATGAATCAAACCTGGTAAGCACTACTGAAGGATGCAGTGAATGTGACATTGATTAAAACAGTGACCCTATTTCTACCCAAGGCAAAAAGAGGAACAGTATGCTTTCAAAACTACGGAAAAACAGAAGTTGGAAATAGTACCTGTAATATGACAGTGATACATCACTGTACCGGGAATTCCTGCACCACGACAAACGAATGCCAGCAATTACAGGTTGGCAATAGCAATGACTTTACTGAAAGGAAGAAAACGGTTGATGAAAATCAAATCGTGTATAGTAAAATGTTCTGGGCTATGACCCAACAAAAGTCTGGTAACTATAAAATCGGCAACATTTCAGTTGCAATTCCTGACTGCTACTTCATGTGTGGTGATAGAGCATATAAATGGCTACCAGGCAACTGGTCTGGAAGCTGTTTTCTGGCATATCTGATTCCAGCAATACGACATGTATCGACACTACCCCAGGGGAAAATTCGAAATGTTCGAGAAATCAAGAAACCCGCTAATCCGGTGGGACAAGTTGATGCATCCTGGATATATCACCATGATCTAACCCATGTGAGTGACAAAGGACTGTCGCACATGGATCTGGGCGATGACGTCATATCTTGGGCTGGCATAATACCAGCATACAGAGCAGTGAAATCGATCTGGGAGCTGAGAAAACTATCCAAACTTCTTCAGACAATGAGTAATGCGACTTTTTCCACCCTAGAATTGGTGACTGATGAACTCACAGCCATGAGGACAGCGGTGCTTCAAAATTGCATGGCTCTCGACTTCACCCTAGCGGCGAAAGGAGGGTTCTGCGCTTTAATCCAGGAGGAGTGCTGTTCGTTTATTCCTGACAACAAACATGAAATAGACAGCCATCTCGAAATAATTCAGCAAGTGTGAGCCATGACCAAACCAGGACCGAATCCATTAACAGACTTTTTCCAAAAATGGTTCGAGGGTTGGGGCAGCATCTTGATGAATATTCTGATTGCCATCTGTGTAGGGGCAGCCTTACTGATGGTGTGTGGATGCTGCTGCATCCCCTGTATAAAAGGACTAGTTGAAAATTTCATAGACGCTTCAATTTCAAAGACTTTATATCAGAACGTTGAGTTAGAGGTACTGATTAAAAGCTGAAGAAATACTTTCACAAGCTTGAACTGAATGACTCTCTAACTGCAAATCCTGAGTGGGAAATGGTTAAGGGAAGAAAAACTGTTTATGCTTGTTTTGAAAGTCGAATAAAGTATTAAAAGGGGGAAAATGTATAACTGCAATGCAATATGTAGGCTTACTGTATTAAAATGTACAACTGCAATATGCAGGTTTAGTGTATTAAGGGTTAAAAGGAGTTAATACATTTATTCTGCTTATTCTGTGTGAAAATATGCAGCTGCTAGAAGCTCTGAAAAGAGAACAATGCATGCCTGTAAATCCACCATGTTCAGCAGAAAGTGTATTGAGGCTAGGACTGTACCTTGAATGTATCATATCAAAACTAGAGAAAGAATTGTGAGAAACTAAGGGAAGCTGAAACAAACTCAAGGCCATGACCATGTCAGCAGCAAATCTAATAATAGCATCTTTCTGTGAACTTGTAGAAAACTGTATAAAAACTGTAGGCTGAACTATGGAAAATCAGACAAACATTGTACCTACATGCTTTGTCTCCTTGCTGCAAGTAATAAAGGGTGCCTTGCTTGAACCTAACGTGCATTGATCTTTGTGTTTTCCTTTACAGCTCCTTTGCCTGAGGTGGGGACCACACATCCCCAACCTTCCAGTTTTCCAAAGTTGCACCCCAACCTGCGTGTAATGCATCTGTGTATAGATCCTGGGCAGGTGGAAGAGGTTGAATGGGCAGGCCTGAATTTCTGGAGACCTGGAGAATCAACCACTCTAACTCCTTTATCAAACAGGGAAGGAGGGGGGCAACAAATTCCAGAGGGTGAGAGTGTTGCAAAACGTTCTTAGGAACCACTGAAATTTCCTCATATGTAGTCTGGCAAAAGGAAGCATTCGAATAATTGAGACCATGAACCCAGGAGGCACAGGAGCTCCCTGGCGGTCAGTGACTGAAGAGGTAGTAGGGCCTGGAAATAGCAGGTAAGAGACAGGATCTTTTCTAGGGCTAAACAAGTTATCATTCTGCTTGTTAGAATCCTGCACCCCAGAAAGACATGATCCTGGAAAGGGATCAGGGAAGACATTAGGAGTATAGTAAATTCTAGACCTTTCAGAATGGACATTGTACAGAAAGATTTCCAGAAGGGTGTCTGGAGATGGAGCCTGCAGAAGCAGGTCATCTAAATATGGAAATATCTGTATGCCCTGTAGCCCTCAATAGGCTATGACAGGGGCTAAGCATTTTGTGAATTTCTGAATAACCTCGGTGCTGTAGATAGATCAAAAAGCACAGAACTAAATATAAGAGGAAGCAACAGAAAGGCAAAGAAATCTCCTGAACTGTTGGTGAATGGAAAGGTGAAGATAAGCACCTTTTATGTCCAATAACACCATGAAAGTCTGAGGAAGGATAAGTGGGAGAAGAGTAGGCAGAGTCAGCATGCGAAAGGTGGGGACTTTCAGAAAGGTGTTTAAATGGGAAAAGTCCAGAATGGGCCTCCAAGGGCCATCCTTTCTTGAGACCAAAAACATCCTGGAGTAAAATCCTTTTCCCCTTTGAGACGGTGGTACCTCCTGGACAGGGCCTTGAAAAAGAAGGGAGGAGAGGACTAGTAAGAAGAATTCTAACTGGTCCTGTGGAGGTTGTGTGATGCCCTTGAAGGAAGAAGGGGTTTCCCATACCATGAAATAGCCTTGACTGATGACAGAAAGGACCCAAGAGTCCTGGGTTATCTGTCTCCAAGCTGGGAAGGAAAGAGAGAGGCAAAGAGAAAGGGGGGTAGATGGATCTGGGGGCGGGTAGTCACAGACTACCAGGTTTGGTCTGAAAAGGCTGCCTCGGAGAAGCAGTGAAAGAAGCAGACTTGGAAAGAGCTTGTCTCCTAGCATCCTTCTTAACTTTGGATGGGAGAGATTTAGTTGCCTTCCTTACAAAGGTGGTTCTGGCTGGGTAATTTCTGTGGAAGTGGGGAGCAGGAGAGACAAATATGTCTTTTAAGTCCTGGAGCTCCTCCCTCTTTTCTTGAAAAGTTTTAAAAACTCTGCAGTTGCACTGCCAAATAAGGCTTTGTTGTCTAGAGGGGCATCCATAAGCTTAGCTTTGATATCATCAGGTAAGGGTTGCAGTCTAAGCCATGAATATCTTCTCAGAACCAACCCATAGCTGCAGCCCTACTGGAAGCCTCCACAGCATCATAACTGCACTTAATGGAGTGCCTTGTAGCCTGGGAGGAGGAATTAAGAATGGTTGAGAGCTTGGCTTTGGTGGGTGAATCCGGGAGCTCTGATAGGAGTTTCAGTGCATCTGCAAGAAGAGCCAGGGAATATTTGGCCATGTGCACCTGATAGTTCATTGCTCTGAAGGCCAAAGTTGCAGACGTATACACTTTCTTCCCCATTCTCTCCATGACCTTGCTCTCCTTATCAGAGTGGAGCAGAGAGGTGGAAGGTAAAAGCTTGGAAGCTTTATCTACTGCCACTGAAATAATATCTGGATCAGCAGATGGTGCCTTAAAAAGGAATTTGACATCCTCAGGCACCTTGTAAAATCTATCTGGGTGTTTGAGAGCTGGAGGCTGGGAATCTAGGCACTTGGAAGCTGCAGTGAAGGCATCCAAGAAGGTCAGCAGGACAGGAGGGATGGCTGATGGATTAGGGGTTTCCATCCGAATGGGGTCATATTTCCTCTTCTGAATCTGAGACCTGGAAGCAATTCCACTTAAAGTCCTTCATCTTCAAGATGGTCTCCCCAAAGGAAATATACTCACCAGAGGAATCTGTACCATTAGATTCCTTATCTGGGAAAGTACATACTACAGGAGGAAGCAATTTGAATACAGTAGGCCAGAGACTCATCCCCTGATGAATCCTTCACCTCAGAACAGACATATTCTGTAGGCCACTTCGAGGGGGTAGAAGGAGTAGGGACTGGTGAAGAAATAGAAGGGGCTGATGTCTGGTGGAGGGCCATAAAGGTATTAAAGAGGCCTTCGGTAAATGCCTGCCAGTCAGGAGTTAGATAGGGTGCCTGGTCCTGAGGAACCAGAGAAACATGCTTAGTTTTGAGTTTCTTCTTCTTTGGAGCCTCAGGAGCCATGCGGGGAAGGTAGATGGACCTGACATCAGGTGGAATTCCACGACATCCATAGAAACATCTTTGTGCACAACAATCTGAGTGATGCTGCATGGGCCTTCAGAGATAACCAGCCATCGTTCCCCTGTGGTGCCCGAATTGGATGCCTACGAATCCCTCTGGGATGTGCCTGCAGATTCCTTGATGGCTTCCACGGTGGTACCCATCAAAGGAGGCTCTACAGATTCCAAAGCGGCCTCTGGGCCTTCATCAGCCTTGGGAGGAAGGCCCGAAATAAAGGGAGCAGCCGTAGGTTAGGCAGAGGCTTCTTAGCCTTCTTGAGTCCTCTGAAAGGCCCGAAGTTGGATCCATATCTCAAGCTCAGTGCTTAAGGCACTGATTTTCCGAGTATAACCAAAGGGAAGCTAGATGGCTATGGAAGGTTTCAGGAACAAAGGCCTTACAAATATAGCGCAGGAGGTTTGATTGTGATCTGGGCCTAGACAAAACAAGCAAAGCTCATGGGAGCCTTTATGTGGAATCTGCCTTCCACACCAACACTTGCCCTTCCTAGCTGACATGTACTCACTACAAAAAAAACACAGTAGCCAAAAAAAATAAAGAAAAAACCCAACTGGGTACTTATCTGAAGCACAAATGCAACTTCTCTGGCAAGCAATGACCAGAGCTGGCAAATGGACAAGCGGCAGAAAAGTTGTGAGCTATGTACGTGCTGAAGTCTGCTTTATACCCGACATTCTGTTATGGCCAACATATGCTAACTGATGTGTGGCGTCACATGTACCTTACAGTAGCATTTAGACTTTGGTATGCTGGCTGGACATACGAGTCAGCCAGAGGTAGACCCCCCTTATGTTAGGAATACTGCAGCATATGAACAGAAGGACATGTGTGGATCTGAACTACTTCCACGGGATTCTGACAGACTGCTCAGACCTGAGGGCTGAGGATCCGACAGAGAAGTCTTGACCAGTGCTGGCTCTACTGGATCTGAAGGGCCTCTCAGATCCAGAGAGAAGGGAGAACAGGAGGGATCTGAAAATGATGGCTCTGACAGTTTCATGTGCTTCTCAGGAGCAGAAGTCGTGGACCTGGGGTAGCTGAGGGGGCATGCTTCTAAGGGATAGGCATCTGAGCTCCAGAGGATGGAAGAAGGCCTCTTAAGATCAGCCTGTTTTGCAATCAGCAGGAGCTTGTGGATCGAAGGCAGAGCAGATATTGCATGGAACCTCCAAGTGCCCAAGCTCAAGATGATACACACACTTCTTCTGGGCATCCGATTGGGGAACCATATGCCTACAAGAGGCACACCTTTTAAAACCAGAGGGTTTGTCCAGACCTGCAGGTTTGTCAGACATGCTGAAAAACAGCACACAAGCACACGTAGAACTCTCTCTCTCTCTCTCTCTCTCTCACACACACACACACACACACACACACACACACACACACACACACACACACACACACACACTATAATAGTAACTTAAAAGAAACAAATTATAAATATGGGGAAAGCCTTTTTTTCATAGAATAAGAAAGAAGGGAAAGAAGCAAATAAGAGGAAGGCAGAAGGCGGGAAAACCCCAACGCCAGCGACCAACTCCAAAAAAGGGAGAGAGCCACCTAAGAAAGGAGGGGAGGTATCAACAAAAAGTGATAGAATACACTAAAAACACTTAGAAAGTACGGAAAGAGCTCGGAACAGAGAAGTAAATAAAACCCACTTATCTGAAACACAGGCTTGGAATCTCATCTGTGCTGGAAGGTGGCAAACGAGATCTGAGGGGATGAAGAGGAGTAAGGCATTATGGGAGAGAAAGGAGCTTGAGGCTAGGATCATATGTCTTGAAGAAATGGCTGAGTCGGATGCGAGGATAGATTCAAAGACCCATTCGTGATGCATAATGAAATGGACATCAGATGTAAAACATTGCAAGTGTACCCAGTAAGAATGCTGTGCATGAAAGTAAATACCTGCTCACAGTTAAATGGTTACACATTTATATGAGCAAAATGTATTTATCTCAGTGATAGTCAAACACTGTATTTTACCTAGTCTGAAAAGTATAGGTGTGTGTGTGTGTGTGTGTGTGTGTGTGTGTGTGTGTGTGTGTGTGTAGCTGATAGGACCAAAATAAGCTCCTCAAGGAAGAGCAAACCTGCCTGGTGGACAATTGCCATTAACAGGCTTTACAATAAGAGGAAGAAATTACTGTCTAAGAGTACGAGGGAATGAGCCCTCAACTGGAAACACTCCCTCCTCAACTTAAAACAAGTAAATAAGACTTCTTGTGAAGTCAACCAAAGCAAACTATAAATGCAAATTAGCTTCATCAACTAAGGACAACCATAAGGCATTCTTTAGTTACATCTGTAACCTAAAAGGAAAGGTCCAGATTTGTGCAGAACTGGTAGTTAATGACACCACATATACTGAGCCTGTGGACATAGCTAACCTGTTGGCTGACAGGTTATGTGAAAACTTCACTGCCCTGTCCCCACCACACGTAGTCCATATCATCCCCACCACCTGTCCTCTACCTTGTATCTCTAAAGAGCAGGTCATAATGCCCTCTCTAAGGGCAAAAACACAGCATCTATGGGACCTGATAACATCCCAGTCTGCATTCTACATGGGCTCCAACAAGAATTAGCAACACCATTGGGTACTCTTTTCAATCATAGTCTAAGCACCGGCTTCATCCCAGTTAAATGGAAAACAGCCACCATTATTTCCTTGCATAAAAGTGGTGCTTCCACTGATGCCAGGAACTACAGGCCTATTAGCCTGACTAGTAGTATCTGCAATGCCATGGAGTGAATCATCATGGACCTTATCAACAAAGAAATAGGTAATCTCCAAACACTTGATCCTACTCAGTTTGGATTTGTCAAAGGGAGATCATGCCAGTTAAACCTGGTGGATGTCTTTGAGACAGTCACCAAGGCCCTGGACGAGGGGAAATCTGTGCATACAGCTTACCTAGACTTAACCAAGACTTTTGACACTATCCCCACTCAGGCATCAGTGATAAACTCACCTAGCTAGGCATCAGCCCTTACATTGTTAGATGGGTCGCTAAGTAGCTCACTGATAGAACATGTATAGTCAAAATAGAGGAATCCATCTCCAACAGCAGACCTGTAACCAGTGGTGTTCCACAGGGATCAGTCCTGGGACCTCTACCTTTTGGAATCTATTTCTCCGAAGTACAAGCAAAAACTAAAGGTCTGTGGCTGACAAAGTTTGCTGATGACTGCAAACTGGGAGCAGTCATAGAATCTCCAAATGATGTCAACATCCTGCAAGAGGGTCTTATACAAATGATTGGTGACAAAGTCATGGCCATAAACTCAATGCAAAAAAAATGTATTATCATGCCTTTCAGTAAAAGTGATGTTCCTGCTAACTTCCACATCAACAGCAACACCCTAAGAATGTAATCAGTGGTGACAGATTTTGTCAAACAGGTTGATGGGAACCTTACCCTTGATCACCGTGTCTCCACATTGGGAAGAAGGCATTCTATACTGCTCATCTCATAAATAAGGGCATTGCCTCCAGAAAAAAAAAAGAAGTTATAACCTCCCTGTATTCTTCCCTCATCAGGCCAGTAATCAAGTACAATGCCCCTTATGGTATGTACATTTCCAAGCAACTGCAGAGACCACAAAGGTTCCTCACAAGGAAAGTTCAAGGTCTTCAGCTTCTGTCCTATCACCAGATCATCTGAAAACACTGTCACTTTACTCTGTTTCACACAGACTACTCAGAGGTGACCTCTGCTTTGCATATAAGGCAATCTCTGACCCTGTTTTACTGGAAATGCTGCATATTCGCAAGTCAAATGGTACATGGGTTACTCGCTCTAAAGACTTTAACCTGGTATGTAACATTAATAGAGCCTGCTGAAGGGACAGATTTGTCTCCCAGAGGTTATCACACCATTGGAACAGACTCCTACTTCATGTCAAACAGAGCACCTCACTGGCCCTCTTCAAACACAATGTGGACAACTGGATGGATAACAGTAAATTCACCCCGGGGGGTGGGGGGGTTCCAGTTGTGTCCCTCTTGGGCAGAGGCAATAGGTGCTGATCGTGGAAATAAGGGTAGAACTTGCCTAGGCTTGCAAGGACCCTAGGGCCATTAGTCTAGTAACTTCCTATGACACTATAAATTTGCAGGGCCAGCAGCATAGTTGCACAATATAAAGTAGTTTCCAAAAAATAATAATCATCATAGTTTTACTTGTAGAAAATTTATCTGACTTCTTCACAGTAAAAGTGTACCCTCAGGTAAGGAGTTTATTCTAAGGAAACATTCATTCTTTGTGTAAAGGAAGCAAAACATATTGTTTTATGGTACTTTAATGAAGTAAATGAAGACAAAAGCATGCTTTAGCTTTTTTAATTATCACTTTATTACTATAGTTGCCCAGCATAACCTATGATCTGATGTTGTCAAGCTTCATTCATTCTTGATTGATGGGCTTGGTTCCGAACCCTCGGAATCGACTTGGCCATTATACATAACTCGCACCAGCCAAAAACTATCAAGCTAAGACTCTACCCACAATAGTCCTTTTCCCATTACCTCAGATCTTGTTTGCCACGCAGAAAATTGGATGTATCAGCCGATATTATGCATCAGCCGATATTCTCAGCTAAATGCTTGTATTTACTGTTTTTTCATTAATTTAATTGGTGGTAGACTCTTGTTTAGTTTCTTTGGATTCCCATTGCCATTATTCTGAGTGTGTTTTTGACTACGGTTACCTTTTCTACCCACTCCCTTTTACCTAATAGTATTTCTTGTTACCATCGCTGGTAACTTTCCTTCCCTTTCTCTCTCTCTCTCTCTTTACCGATAGGTAATCCTTAAATACCACTGTTGGTATGTTCTCCTTTCCTTTTTACTCTTTTGGGTATTCCTGTTACACAATACACAATTGCTGGTAATTTAAAAAAAAAAAAAAATTTTCTCTCCTTTTTCCTCTTTCTCCTCTTTGGGCGCATCTCTGAGTGCGACTGAATATGGCAGAGAAAACAAAAAGGAGTTCCAGCTTCAAACAGTGTCAGGATTGTGGCAGAAAGATGCCCAATTCAGATGGGCATCTTTCCTGCATTTACCATGTGGATGCCCCCCCACCTTGAAATTGTTTGTAAAATTTGTCAGGGCTTCAGTGCCTGTACATTAGCAGAAAGATGAAATAAGCTTATTTTAAAAGGTTTGTTAAAGGGTCCATTTGATAAAGCCTTCTCTAAGGATGAGAATTCAAAATCTTCTAAGATAGAATCAAAACACAGAAGTCATTCCATGCCTTCCTCACCTTCGGCACAGGAAGGAAAGTCTCATAAATTGCAGGCTCGATCTACCTCTATGGAACTGAGAGTTAAAGCTCCAAATTTGACTGAATCAAAGACTTTGGCTCCGACAGTGGCTCAGTCCACCTCAGTTCCGACGGTCATTGCACCGATATGGACAACTTTGGCAGTAACCACCACCTCGGCACCAAGGACCTGTTCGGCACTGATGATAAGTTTCTGCTCCAGCATCTCTCATTTCTTATTTGGTCCAGGCCTCCTCTTCTGCACAACCAATGGTGCCGAAAGTTGAATCACTTATGGTTCCCAGGACTAGATATTCCTATTCGGTAGACCCCTTCTTGGGTCAGCTCCCCAGTCTCTGTCTTGATAGACCCAAGTCTCCTTCGGGAATACTGATCTGTTCCTCCAGGAGTCTTTTGCAAGTGGAAGTAGTCAGTTTGGTGGACCAACATTTGGCAGCCAGGGGTCTTCCCGCACCTAAGCAGTCCTATTTCCCTTCTGGAGTTGAGGCTTATTCTCCTAGGACTCCACCAGTTTATCCTCCTTCGACCTCTTTCCAAGGTTTGGAGCCCTTCACTTTGACACTTCTGATACCAGTTACTTTGATGCCAAAGGTGGTCCTTACCTCAGCACTGGGGTCATCTCTCTTGTATTTGGATCCTTTGGATCCACTGTACACCTGGGACCGTGGTTTGGCTGTCAGTTCTGGAACCATTTCCATGGTTCTGACTGTTTTTATGGCACCATCTTTGGCTCTCGGAACCATGGCAGTTTTGAACCCTTCCCCAGCTCCCATTCTGGAGGGCAGTTCATCAGAGCAGGGTGTGACCCCGATTCTGAGGTTGTCTTTCTCAGTTCCAGGTTCCTCTTCAGGTGGACCTGCATTCCAGATCATGCACAGAGCTTTAGCCTCAGCAGGCTCCCAGATCACTCTTTCCTCATCGGAGTGTCATATCTATGTATCCCCTGGATCACACTGGGCACAATCTGCTACATCGGGACAGCAGGCACAAGAGATGCAAGACATCCCTGTCCAGGGTCCCTCCTCTTTGGAGTCCTCCTCAGAACCTCCCCCTGAGGAGCCACTCCATAACAGGATGTGCAAGAGGAAGCACCTAGATCCTTCAGAAGAATCAGTCACAGAAGACACAGATTATGATGAAGGGGGAAGGTTCCCCCGGTCACTCCTGAAGAAGTCTCCTTTGGAGACATCCTAGAGATATTGAAATAGAGGGGTGATTGGAGGACCTCAAACCCATCCTCTGAGGAATCTGTGTTCTTGCAAGCTTTTTGTGCCCACCCATCTACTTCTTGGGTGATTCCGCTCACTGACTACTTAGTTAAGCTGATCATTCAGCGAGTGTGGAAGGCTCCTGACTCCATACAGCCTATTCCCCAGAGACTGGATAAAATTTTATCAGCCCCATTGGTCAAAGGGTCTAGCAGTGGATGCCATGGTGGTGGCGGCAGCCACCAAAAAGGAACTCGCCGAGGAGTGTTCAACTGTCTATCCTCCTAACCGACAGACCAGAATGATGGACAGATTTGGGAAGCGGGTCTTTGCTTCAACGATCTTTGCTATTAGGTCCTTGAACTTCTTGGCACACTTTATTAGATTCCAAAGGGATGCCATAATTGAGCTTTCAGACACCCTTGCAGGAGCAGTATCTGACGAAGTTTGAGAAGGTTGCCTCTCAGTTTGCCACCCTGGAGTCGATCTCAAATTCGTCCATGTGGCTTACTGCTCATACAGCCGAAGGGATGTTTAGTGCAGCGGGTACAAGCATTGCCATTAGGGGTCACGCCTGGATGTGCTTGTGTGATTTCGCAGAACCCTTTAAGTCTTCCTTTATCAATGCTCCTGTTAATAGTACTTCCTTGTTTGGCCCGAAAGTTACAGACACAGTAACCAGGTGTGAAAAAGACAGAAAGGCCCTTTTTGCTATGGGTATTGGCTTTTCCACACCACAACGACCTTATTCCAGGAACCAGAGGTGTAGAAAAATGTTGTTCAAGAAGACCCAAGGGCCTTTTCAGGACACATGGTGAGTATCCCCCCCCCCCGGGCAGAGGGGGAAACTCATCAGCAAGATGCCCTCCCTGTGACAGAGGGAGTCCACATAACCAGAGCTCAAGAGATTCCTTTTCTGGACAACCCTATCAGTGTTCCTGAATGGAGGCCCAGTTGCGAACCTCTGGAGGCAGTTAGGGGAAGATTTTCTCTGCACCACTCAGCCTGGCTTACAACAATCTCAGATACTTGGGTACAGAAAATAATTACCAGAGGTTACCACTTCCCCTTCAGTCTTTTTCCAAAACCCCAAAAGTAAATCCCGATGTTCCACCCAGTCAGAGGGTCCAGCTGCAGCAGAGATTCAAAAGCTGCTTCTTTTAAAGAGAGTCATCCAAGTAGTCCCAACAGACCATATATGATCATGGTTCAGTCTATCCTTCCCCTTTTGGAGGAGAATGAATGGATGTGCTCTATAGATCTTTAGGATGCATATTAGCACATAAAAATGGACAAATGCTCTAGAAAATATCTCCTCTTCCAGCTAGGAGCCAGTCATTACTAATTCCAAGCACTGCCCTTTGGTCTACAAGGATTCCGGTTCTTTCCATATCTAGATGACTGGCTCCTCACTGCCCCTTTCAAACATCTACTGCTTTACGCCATAGACTTCATTCTACATCTTGCCGAAACACTAAGCATTTCAGTCAACAAAAAAAGTCACAACTGACTCCCATGCACGATCTGGAATTCATCGGAGCAAGATTAAATAGTGTGTCCTGTGTAGTCTCCCTTCCTCTACACAGGGTATTGAAGCTAAGATCACAAGTTCAAGTAATTAACTCCCAAAACAAAGTTCCTGCTCATCTACTACTACAAGCTCTGGGAACCATGGCAGCAACTATAATGTTAGTTCCCCTGGCAAGGTATCACATGAGGCTGCTTCAATGGCTCTAGGCATCACAATGATCGATTCTAAAGCATCCCATGTCCCATGCAATCCTGATAATAAATCACTGCAAAAGGGATTTATCTTGGTGGATGAAGCCAGAAGAGAATCTATGGGGCCGTACCTTTTTCCCCTCTCAGCCCAAGGCCATAGTGACCATGGACGCTTCCCAGATGGGGTGGGGGGCTGTTCAAGGCACTTGGTCCTCGCAAGAGGCCTATTTGCACATCAACTTCCTAGAATTGAGGGCAGTGCTTTTACCGTTGCAAGCATTCCATCTGTCCTTCCTTCAGGGACAGTTGCAATCCCATCAGACAACATGTCTGTTAGTCTGGTATATCAACAAACATGAAGGAACCAGATCCTACCCTCTAGCTAGTGATTCTTGTAAGGGAGGACTAAAAAGACTAGAAACCCTCAAATTGTTAGTGAGAGTGGAATTAAAACCAATAACACAAGACAAATTAAGCTTGCGCACAAACAATTTCAAGTCCACAATAGTCTTCACCAAGTTCGCCCTTTTGTCCAGCAAAAACATTCACCACATTATTATCAACATGGAGAGAGCTAAAATTGAAAATTTGGAAGTCTCCTTCAGCACTTACTAAAGTTTGGAAAGAGTCCTGGCTTATCTCCTCCTCCGATTCTGGAGTCTTCTGTTTTGTCCCTGTCTCCTGTTGTTCCTTTGTTGAAACGAGTGTTGTTGGGTGCCATTACTCACCCGAAAATCCTGCTGATTGTTGTCATTTCTTTGAACAACATTACTCTCCCCTACTACTTGTTCTTGTTGTTGATTATTCCTAATTCACTCACTATGGCGAACAGGAGGTGTTTGGTATACATCAGTGTTATTTCCAGGGTTATTTAAACTAATTACGTCGCTCGATGGGCATTGATTAAGAGCATCCTCACCACTACTGTTAAAATTAAAAATTGTGGGAGGAGCTGGGTAAGCAAGAACAAAATTAAGATCACAAGCAGGAGTAGGAGCTCTTCTGAGAGGTCTTAGATTGATGGCTCCCCTCAGGAACTGCTTCATCAAGGGGTGTGAAAAAATGGGTTGCTCAAAGCAAGCCTGCTAGGTAATCAGGAATGAGGGAAAGAGGAGGAGGAGAACAGTCTTCTCCTTTAGCCTACATCCAAGAGCAAAATCTCTTCCATTTATTTGCATAGGATTTTCTGGTGCTAGGCCTCCTGGCCTCATGAAGAACTTCAACCACCTGCTGGGAAAGATTTAAAGTATTAGCCAGGCAGTTAAATGCAGAGTTTGAAGACTATGATGAAGAAACTTTCTTCCTTCTTGAACCAACAAATCTGGTACCAGGGGAAAATGCCAAGACTGAGCTTGGGAAAGGCTGCGAAGAAGGGGATACCAATGCTGCCTGGGCCAATCTGTTGCTATAAGTATAGCCTTTGGTTTTTAACCCCTATCTTTAGCAGGACTCTGGGAAGAAGAGGCAGAGGAGGGAAGGCATAAATTGAGAGTTGCATCCATGGGAAGGACAATGCGTCCACTCTCCAAGCTTTGTTGCGAAATTCCCTGGCGTAGAAGGTTGGAAGGAGATGATTGGTGTGAGAGGAGAAAAGATCCACTTGTGGAGTGTCCCAATGCTGAGTGATGCAATGGAAAATAATCTTGTTCAGTTGCCACTCGTGAGGATCCAGAACATGTCTGCTCAATTGATCTGCCAAAGAGTTTAGCCTCCCTGGAAGATACTGGGCTATGAGATGTATGCCCATGGAAGATACTGGGCTATGAGATGTAAGCCCATGGAAGATACTGGGCTATGAGATGTAAGCCCATGGAAGATACTGGGCTATTAGATGTATGCCCATGGAAGCTGCTACGGACCAAAGACTCATACTTTGTCTGCACAAGGGGTAAGAATGAGCCCTCCCCCCGGTTGTTGATGTACCACATGACTGTGGTATTGTCTGTCCTGATCAGAAGAGTCCCAGGGTAGAGTAGGTTCTTGAAAGCCAGCAAGGCCGGCTGCACTGCCATCAATTATTTTACGTTTATGTGCAGATGAATCTGTTGAGTGCTCCAAGTCCCCTCTATGCCCCTGCCTTCCAGATGTGCCCCCCCCCCCATGCATAATCTGAGTCGTCTGTGGTGAGAGTCTGGCTGGCAGGTGGTGGGCAGAAAGGCAGACCCTTGTTCTGAGAACAGGCTGTCGCCCACCAGGGAATCTCCCTTTGTAGACAGGGAATTAGAGGAAGAATCGAGTTTAAGTCCTGAGTGTGTTGACACCAAAGGTTCTTGAGCCATTGAAGTTTTCTCATATGCAGCCTTGCATATGGGATCATCAGAATACATGAAGCTATAAACCCCAGTGCTTGCAGGAATTGCCTTGCAGAGAGCTGGGTCATGCTTGCCAAGTCCTTGAAGTAAACTGAAAGATCTTTTTGTTTCTCTTGAGGGATGAATACCATCTGGGTGGCTGTATTCAGACTCGCTCCCAGGAAAACAATCTCCCTTGTAGGAACCAACTTTGACTTCTTTTCATTGAGAGTGTAACCCAGAGAGGCGAGAATGGTCTTCACAAAGTCCAAATCCTTTTTTAGTTGTTCTGGGGAGTTTGCTTCAATGAGACAGTCGTCCAGGTAAGGATACATTTGAATGTTTCTCTGCCTGCAAAAAGCAATGGCTAGCGCCAGGCACTTCGTGATAACTCTGGGAGCAGTAGATAAGCCAAAGGGCAGTGCAGAGAATTGGAAGTGTTGCTTCCCAGCCCTGAAACGAAGGAACTGCCTGCAACTTTGCCTTATTGGGATGTTCAGATAAGCCTCCTTGAGATCCAAAGTTACCAGCCATGAATCCTTGTCCAGCATTGGCAGTAACTGTTGAAGAGTGAGCATCCTGAATTTGGGAATCACCAAAAAAGTGTTTAGATTAGACAGATCCAGAATAGGGTGCTAGGTGCCCCCTTTTTTGGGTACCAGAAAAAGTCTTGAAAAAAAACCCAGGCCTGCTGATTTGCAGGAACTGGCTCTATAGCCCCCATAGTCAGTAGAGAAGAAATTTGATTTTCTACCTCTTCCCTGAGAGTTCTGGGCACCATTGCAGAACAGGGAAGGTGTGAGAATAAAACTTGTAACCTTAGTTTACTATATTGAGTACCCATTTGTCATCTGTGATGGTAGACCATACCTCTGCGAACCTGGCTAACCCCCCCCCAAAGGAAACCCTGGGCGCGCAGAGGTAGGTACAAGAAGGCCGGAGTCATTGAGAATGCTTGCTTTGGGAAGCTGCCTTAGAACTTCTCGATTTAGCAGAAGAAGAATGCCATTGTTTAGCCCTTTGAGGGGCAGAAGCCTGCCCACTGGAAGATCTGAAACCGCTAGGCCTAGAGCGATCCTGCTTGCCAGGATCAGGGAAAGACCAATTCTTGGAAGGATAATGCCTACTAAACTGAGGAGGCTGAACCTGAAGGAAATCCTTTACAGCTTGCATAGATTTCACCTTATCCTCCAACCTCTTCAGTACCTCCTCAGCCTTGCTACCAAAAAGGTTGTCTTTGTGGAAAGGGACATCCAGCAATTTGGATTTAAAAGGTTCAGAAAGAGGCTGCTCCCTAAGCCAAGCATGCCGTCTAATTACGGAACCAGTGGCTGCTGCTCGCAGGAAGTCTCCAAAGTGTCAAAACCACAATGTAGTGAATGCTTACTAACTAGAGTGGCAGAATTTAGTAAATCTTGTAAGTCCTTGTACTCTGACATGGAAGGAGCATCCCCAAGTTTAGCCTTAATAGTTTCCAAAGTATGCTGTTGATACTTAAACAAGTGAAAAAGACAATTCACAGATCTAATGGCAAGAGTTGCAGAGGTATAGACTTTTTTACCCCACCTGTCCAGTGCCCTAGACTCCTTATCAGAAGGTACAGGGTTTTTAGCAATAGTAGCCTTAAGAAGAAGCCTTAACACCCTTGGGGCCCTAAAAATAATCTCAGGATCAGCAGTAGGATTTTTAAAAAGAAATTGATGAGAATCAGGAACCCTATAATAACCGATCAGGTTTTCTGGGAGCAGGTGGAACAGAATTAGGAGTTAAAGAATTTTCCATGAAAACATCATCCACAACTTCCAAAACTGGAGGTTTGGCCAGAGGCTTATGCTGTGGCAAATCCAAAAATTCCCTGATTCTTATCTTAGACTGAGGAAAATCCTGACTTTCCCATTTAAAGTGCTCCCTAAGAGTATTCAATGTATCCCCAAAGGAAAAATCTTCTGAAGGGGAGGCAGAAGGGATAGAGTCCTCAGCATCAGAATCCTCAAAGCCAGAAAAAAGTTGAGAATTTCCTTCTTCACCAGCAGAAATACTGGAAACCTCAGAATCTGAGACAGACAAAATATCAGGAGACAATTCCCTAGCCCTCTTGGAAGGGGGGGGGTGAGAGCCCCTAATCAGGGAAAGAAGATCACCAGCCATCTTAGCCAACTAGGACTGAGGCACAGGAGGGGAGGCCGACGCCTGTTTCTGAGAAGATTTGCAGCTGGAAAGTTTAATAGTAATCTGGAGGACTCAGGAGGCCTAGCAACAGCAGAAGTCTGAATTAAGGTAGTCGGTCTGGCTCTGGTCTCTCTCATGGCGAAGAGAAGAGGCGTCAGAAGCCAGTGCCTGCATAGTGGCTCCGGACCCATCTGAGGCGGTGGCAGGCAGAGGGTCTGACGACGAAATAGCAGCCTGCGGCATGGAGGACTCCACAAAGGTCTCAGCAGAGACCTGCGGCTGAAATTCTGTGGACTGCAGGGGCTGCGAAAGTGCCTCACTGACTACCGCTGGGCTGATGACCAATTATACCGGTGCGTTGTCAGCAGATTTAACCCTAGGCCTGTAGCAGTCCTTGCGTTTCCTAGGTATATTCGAAGTCGGGAGACCAGAAGACGCCATACCAACGAACTCAGGCCAGACTCCAAAATGCTTATACAGAATCTTAGCTCTACGGCGTATGATACGCGGATTAAAGGAAGCACAGAGATCACAATTGGGGACGTCGAGCTCAAGGCCCAAACAAGTTATACAATAGCAATGAAAATCATGGTGCGGAATCTGTTTTCCACAGGCAAGACAGTTATTAACTTTATCTGACATTTGTTAAAGCAAGAAAAGAGGGTCCCCAATGGGGTACTTATCTGGAGGCATCTTCAACTTGGTGGTTGGAATGCAAAAAGAAGGTAAACGGCCGACCGACACTAGTGCGAATTGCATCTTCTTCAGGCTCATTGGCAAGAAAGACTGAGAAAATGGCATCAGCTGCCTCCCTTTATACCTGACGTCCTGACATCAGTTTTACAACCTATGGCAAGCGACGTCATATACCAAGAACTCTGGTATTCAGGCCGACTGAGGGCTACCGCGAGCCGGATAACCCATACGTTAGGACTGCAACAGTGAAACACAAAGAACATGTTATGTTCTTACCATAACATTCCATCTGTGTTGTTGATCTGCATTCATTGTTGACATACCACCCTCCTACTCCCCTCCAAAAGTTTCCTGGAGGTTCGGACCTAGTCCTGGAGGTTCGGACCAAGTCGTGGGACATTACAGGGTTATACCTTAGATGGAACTTCTGTATTTTCTTAACTGCAATGCAAACTCGGTCTGAGGTAACTGGGAAGAGGGGTATTGGGGGTAGAGCTCGAGAGTTTTTGGCTGGTGCGAGCTACGTATAAAGGCTGAATCAGTTCCGAGGGGTTGGAACAGAGCCCATCAGTCAAGAATGAATGAAGATCGACAACACATATGGAACGTTATGGTAAGAACATAACTTCTTTTTTTTTAATTTGTACACTAGTGTGAAAGTATTTACTGGACTTGTGCTGGAGTAATTATTTTTCACTGGGGTGGTCTGTTTTCATGCATTAAAGAAAATATTTGTAGTTAAAACATGAATATAAAAAATGTTGAGAAAATGTTAACAAAATTTCAGACTGCTTCAAAGATTGATGGGAAGGAATCGCATAGCTCTCAAATGACCCACTTTACACAGAGCACTTCAGTTTTGTAGGCTTCTGCAGTAGTTGCTCTGCTCTGACTGGTGATATCCCTACTTGCTGCTCTAGCTGTGGTTCAGCTGCAGCAGTACTGAACCAGTGAGACACCAACTGTCCAGGCGCACATACTACTGGCCAAGTGGTTCAGTGACTGACACTGCTGATGCTCGTCACTGCATTCAGGGATATATGAAACAGAAGTATGACTCACTGCAATAGAGCTGGCTTGTCCATTGTTCGACACCACTGTTCCACAAAGTAATAAAAATTGAATGAATACATGCATCATGCTTCACCAGTAAGAGAGCAAGACAGAATGAAAATTTTAGTCTGGTAGTTTAGTGCAGAACATTAAGTCTATGACTGGTTAAAATGCTTTACCCTGCAGTCATTGATTTTGTTCCTTAGTCTCCATCAGTTTACAGTGTAATTCTTAAATCTCAGTATGAAAATGTAGATGGCCTGTAGTGCTCCTGCCTTACTGAAAAACATGGTTTACATTCAGCATAAATTAAACATTTTTTACAGACAGCCTTAAATTGGATATTTAAAGAATAATATCAGCCCAGATCTAAATGTGTTGTGATAAATAAGGCAAAACTATCCATGCAGCTCCGATGGTTAAGATTATGCACACTTAATTCGTTTCACCTTGTAATCCAGGCTTTGTTTCATCAGTCTCTATGTGCCTAATGCTCGACTCTGAAATCTATCCTGTTATCTTAAGTACATCATTAACTTAAAATATCCTAACCAAAAGCAAGAATAGTGTAGTACTTACAGTGAATGCAGATAAATTCATGGCACTGTTATATAAGCGGGGAGTTGTAACAATGATTCAGCTTTTTGGATTTATCTGTGCTGGACTTAAGTATTGAACTTTTACATGGTTTTCATCGAGGAAGGTTCCGGATAACTGTTTATAATCATTTTTTACGGTAGCGGGACATTTACATTTCTATACTGATTTTGGCTGACTATTACGCTCTTGGGACATAAGGTACTGTGAGTTATATGTGTTTTTCACAATATATATGTGACAACGATCTGGTAACATCGTGAATGGTTAACTTTAAGGTTTGTGGAACGGTGGCAGTTATAGCGGATTTGGGACTCTTGTTTTTTTTCAAACCCAGCTTCATAGTCTTTTTGGACTTACGTTATGGTTTTTGGACTATACATCTTTGCCATACTGATGGTCGTTGAACTGTGGACATTTAGGATAGCCGATTATTTCGGACTATTCTATATAATATTTATTTAGTAGTTTTTGACCATAGGTTTGACCTTTATAACGATTTAATGTCATATGTTATCTATCACACTGCAGCATTTTTCAAATTATGACATGGCAATTATTACACTATTAATGTGTTTTTGGTCTAATATATATGTAGGGGCCGGACGACTATTTAGAAGTTCACTTTATTAACATATTGTGAATAGTTCATGGTTCTACAAAATATTTTGGATAGGTATTTTCACATTTATATGCACAATTTTCTTGGCAAGTCAGGGTAGGTTGGGATTAATACAGAAACGTGGATTATGAAGGTGTATTTTTCAACATACATTTTTTTCAACATATACTTTTTGGTAATTCAGGGCATGTTAGATCAGTGATATAATCCGGTTCTGTCTTTAATATTTGTTCTATTTCTACAGAATTTAATCTTGGTCACTGTTATAGGGTTAATGGTTCCAGGGTCCGTTGACATTCCACAGATTATAATTCATTGGGATTGGATATAAATATGTGCTTTGAATGTCCTCAATGACGGTTTCAGCTAACAGCCTTTTATTATAATAGCAATATTATGACATTTCATTAAGTATATTAATATTTCCTTACGGTGGCATATGGTGGGGTAGCATGGAGAGGAATATTTTTTAGAAGCTCAACTGTGTGTATTTTTTGGATCATTAGGCAGAGACGAAGGTCGGCCTTTCAGATGGTCAACTGTTTTCTATTATAACAATAACATGGGCAATATATTGACCAAACAACATTAAACTCCTTTCCTTTGGTGTGGTTATATGGTTGTTGGATGGTGATTATTATCTCACCAAGGGACAGCCAACTAACTTTTGAATGATTGGGTTGAACAACTTTTATTCAAATAGTTGATACGAAGGTCGGCTATTCAGGTTTAATATTTTTAAGTTGCAACATTTATATATTAAGGAATATTGATTGTGCTGACATTTAATTATCTACAGTTAACTGTTTTTGGTCTCAATGCTATATTTTACCACTGCCATGTCAGTAAGGTAGACAATTTTTGTTAATACATTAAGTTGTTTTTGGTACATACATTAGTATGCTTGTACTGGGTTGGGCTACTCTATTGTGGACATTGTTAGCACATAGATGTTTATTATAAATGTATTTTTTTGATTAAGCTTTATACAGTCATTTGGGATTTAGAAATCTGTGGTTTGTTTGTGGCCCTGTTATCATATAAGGGCTTATAAACATACCTAGTCTCAACCATTATAAGATTGACTGCAGTCATGGATTTAGGTGGCATTTTACAAGGGCTTTCGGCCGACCAAGATAATTTAGAGGTTTTTGGTCTAAATAATAACATAGGACATAGTTCCAATAATAATTTAATGGATGGCCAACAAAAATGTGGTATAATATTTTCCAAACTCAATAGACACATGAAAACTTTACATTCAAATGTTTGGCACTTGAAACTTTTCAAGGCATACAAGATGAAAGACATTACACCGAGGGGATTGAGGGTCCGTTTACAACCCTTAGTGGCCAATATAGACCCTGAACTCTCCAGGGAATGGGCAGAGGCCCAGCATCAGTCCTCGATGCATTTTGTTGACTGTTTATCGAGATATTATGACAGAACTATACAATGCCAACTAACAGAGATTCATGCCTTGTGTGGTGAGGCTGAACAATTCAGCAAAGAGGGATTTTATCCACAACACATTTCTGATCTTGCTAAAGATTTATCTTCATTAGAACAACAACTAATGAAACGTAAAATTCATAAGTTCAACAGGGACCTCATGGACTATGAGAAAGGTAAACCCTTTGTCAGTCAAAAGACAGTCAGATTTAATGATCATACAATATAATACTAGCAGGAAACGACCTAGGTCCATTTTAAGACACAAAAAAGTAACATCTGATGCCACTTCTGAGGATGATACTTCCTCTGCCACTGATGGTGAGGTCTCCTCACGCCAGGCATCCCCAGCTGCTAAAAGGAAACAACCGCCCCCTTTAGACTCAAGGGCAGGAGGGGGGGGGGCAGAAAGCACAGATCTAAATTTGGGAACATCAACCCTACAATGCCTGTTGCAACAGATGGTCAAATAATTGATAATGTTTTTTAATATTTCATCTTTTGATCTTTCCCCTGTGCATACACGATTACTAAATAAAGGGCTGAATTATGTTCCCAGTGCACCTGTCTCTGAAGATCATTTATTACAAGATATAAATGATTTTTGTAGATTACTTAATCTCAAGTTATTTTTTGCAGATTCTGACACCACTCAAAGATCATCTGACTTTAGATTTGGTAAATCTGGTTTTATTCCACCTATGAATAAACATGTCTCGATTTTCAGAGATTGTGTAATGAGAGATTTACATTCATCTACTTTGTATGCATCTAAATCTAATAATCTTACCATAGCCGAAAGAAAAGCCTTGTTTGAACTTAAGGATAACCATGATATAGTTATTACCATGGCTGATAAAGGTGGTGCCATTGTAGTTATGGATTATGCAGCATATGTAGAAGAAGCCCTACGCCAATTATCAGACTCCAGTTTTTATATGGAAATGAGTATTGATCCCACTTCTACTTTTAAGGTGGAAATTGATTCTTTCCTAGATCTGGCAATGGAACAAGGAATTATAAGTGAACAGGTAGCCAAACAACTTAAAGTGGATGAACCAACTCCACAATATTTATATTTGCTACCTAAAATACATAAAGACCCTTTTCACCCTCCGGGTAGACCTATTGTGTCGGGTAGAGGTTCCTTAACTGAGCCACTGTCAGCCTTTCTCACATACCACCTAAAACCATTATTAAAAAATATCAGATCACGTATAAAGGACACTACGGAATTTCTTAATATTATTAACGATTCTCAACTGGAGCCTAATTGGTGGCTTTGTACATTGGATGTGGCATCCCTATACACCAGCATTCCTCATGATGTGGGGATTCTTGCAGTCTCATATTGGTTATACAAATCAGATCTATATTCTACAGGCTTTAACAATTTTTTGATAAAATTGACTGAAATTGTGTTACGTAAAAATATTTTCTACTTCAAAGGAAAAGCATACTGGCAAATCAAGGGCACCGCTATGGGGGCATCATTTGCACCCATATACGCAGATCTTTTTATGGGATATTATGAAGCAACATTTATATATGATGTTCAGCATAACACATTTATCCAGAATCTAGATATCTGGCGTAGATATCTAGATGACTGTTGGATGGTGTGGTGTGGAGAATGGGACCAATTGTCTGAGTTTGTAACATATTTGAATAACAACTCTTTTGGTATTATATTTACTGCCAACATCGAACATGATAAGATAGTTTTTTTAGATGTAGTGGTTACTAGGCTTCAAGACAACACTTTAGCCACTTCGGTTCATCGAAAGTTTCCTGAATATAATACATTATTACATGCCGAGAGTTCCCACCCACGCCACATCATCTGTAATATCCCAAAATCTCAGTTCATGCGTATTAGACGTATCTGTTCTTCAGAACAAGAATATTCCACCTGCAGCCTTGATTTGTCACAAAGATTCATCAATCGTGGTTACAATCAACACAATCTCTCTTTGACTATGGATGAAATTAGCAGCTTGACACGTACAAATTTATTAGAATACAAACCAAAGGATAGTGTATCTTCCAAAAAATCTTCTGATCAATCCTTGAGATTAGTAACGACTTATGGGACTAACACTGATAGATTTAGAGATATCATCAATCAACATTGGGGCATTCTGCAATCACATGATCTCTTGTCTAATATTTTACCTGGACAATGTTCGTTCTCTTATCGTAGAGGACGTAACATCAATTCATACCTTACCCATTACAAGAGATATATTCCAAACATTCCACATCAAACAACTTTATTTGGGGACATATTAGTGGGTTGCTTCCCTTGTGGCCATTGTACTGCTTGTCAACATTTAACCAAAACAACTGAATTCACTAGCAAAACACTTCTAAAGTGTTTAATATTAGATTTTTTGCAAACTGCAGTTCAGATTGGGTGGTTTCTCTAGCAACCTGCACTTGCTCGGCCTTTTACATCGGCCAGACATCTAGGCCTGTGAAATTTAGAATAGGAGAGCATATGAGTGCCATTAGGAACAAACGTTTAACTAATGCATTATATAAACATACTATTGATCACCCATCTGCTGCATTTAAATTTGTTATTACTGACAGGATAATATTACACAGGAATTTTAAAGTTGGATGGCACAGTAAACTCAACCATATGGAGAACATGTGGATTATTAAATTAGGTGGACTGTTTAGGCCTGGATTAAATGTATCAGAATAATTATTTTCATACATTGCTTGTCTTGCATTCTTGTAATATTTGATCCATATGGATCTATTGTATATTATGCATATTTTATATATTATCTAAGGACAAGGTTTGATCATCATGTATATAAAAAATACATATGCCGTATGTTTACATACATATTTATGTTATTTTGTTGTGATACATCAGGTGGTACTTATGGTATAATATTCCTATTGATAGGTGTTTTCATCTTATCATAACAAGTTATTTAAGATACAATAGGTTATTAATATAAGTTTATTCATGGTATAAGAAAGTCACTCTATATATGTTCATTATTTGTTGATAAGGTATGCATGTCCCTTAAAGGGCTTCACACTATATATAGCTGAGATATGGCGGAGACATTTTTTTTAATTTTGCAGCATTGATAAAGGCTGTCTCAAGCCGAAACCGGTTTGCTTTTTGTGATGGCTTACAACCATCACATTTGGATGATATATGTCTAAATAAATGTGAAATTTCAGCGATCCTCTATGTGCTGGTCTAATTTTGTAGATACATATCTTTATTGAGACCGTGCACGTTGCCCTTCGTGCGTGAACACTTTGATTCTGATAAGTGAAAAACAGGACATGCACCAGCAGAGATCCCAAGTGTTCTAGTTCACAAACAGAAGCAAAATGTACACATAAGAAGTATGTTCAGTGAAAGTGGAAGAGAAACAGTTAATACTCATATATTGGTTACCACAGGGTGCAAACACGGAAGTCACTTCCTTAAGTGTGTGAATTTATACAAACCCTCCACCCACCCGCCCATGTCAGAATTTGTGTGTACCCAAGAATGCAAATTTACAGAGAGGTTAAATGTAAGTGCTATGATCTGGGATACTCTGCAATGATTTCAAATGGTCTTCACTATGAGTTTGAAAAATGGATATTCAGACTTTCTGGAAGGGAATGGGTGCTACCAGGTTGGGGAGAATAAGGTCCTTTGAACAGTCATTCATACGTATTGGACTGTCCTTGCTTTTGGGGATTCCACATTTATTTTTGAACCCCCTTGCTATCTCTTCTTAAACTTCTGTTTACTTGCATTTTGTTGAGATTGTTTATTTTCTTTTTGTTAAAACTGGATGAGGAGTTACAGAATCCCTTAGAAAATTTGGAAAAGGAGGGCTGAAGATTCCGTTATCAGCTTACCCCTTTCTTCACACTTGTTGACCATCTTTGCAGCAGAGGAACCACAACCTACATCTCTATCCAAGGGAGAAATAAAAATCTTATTTTTACATTATTTGGGAGGTACTGAGAATGCAACCAGACAAATCTGCTCAAAACAGTACCAGTGGCTATAGCCCTAGAAGAAATATTAACTGAGTCATAGCACACACTGAAAACATTGTATAGTGACTTGTACAATTGAAAGAACTAAATTATTTAAAGCAGATTTTCTTCACAAGACAAAAAAAATGCAGGTAAAACATTCCTCATACTTTCACAATTAGTCAGAATAAACATTAACATATACAGACAATTCAAAATTCTGAAAAATCAAAACTGCAGAAGCATACTCTTTCAAAAACAACAAAAACAGACTGAAATACGCAAGCCCAAGATTTATTAAATACAAAGTCCAATATTTATTAAATACAAAGCATTTGTGAAGTATCCTTCATCAGTGCAAACTGCAAACATGTTAAAACCAACTCATTAAATAGCATAATTCCAATCACATGACACAGCCTTCTATCGTTAATGATGAAAGGTACTTCCCGAAAGCTTTGTATTTAATAAATCTTGGGCTTGCGTATTTCAGTCAGTTTTTGATGTTTCTGATATATTTTTTCATTATAAATGTGACTGGGTTCACTGTTGCTTGGGTCCGTTTTGCTAGTTTTTGAAGCATAGACTTTCCCCATACTTGCCAATACATTTCCCATCCCTACCAGAAAGAGTAGGACTGAAATTAGCCAAATAGTTAGCAATAGTAGGATTAACTAAAGCTATAGCCGCTGGGTCAGGTTTATGTAGTGTGTATAAAAACTTAAAAGAATGAACTTTATACATTCTATTTACCTTTTTAGGAGCAGCTGGATGACTATCAGGAAAACTGCAGCCAGTGACACATACATCTTCCAAACCTGACAAAACTGGAGGAATGGGTAAATGTTCTGGAAATTGCTTCTGTAACAGCTCATAGTATTTTCTGTGGGACTGAGAAATCTCCATGTTCTCCCAATGAAAACACTGACACATTTGGAAATGGTCACAGAGAAAGACCCCCCCCCCCCCAGGGAGAATCAGACACTGAGCTGCATTCTGAGTCTGAATCAGAAATCTGAGGAGAAAACACTGTATTTGTCCCTTCATCATCTTGTTCAGATTCAGAATCCTGAAACACTTCAGTAAAAGAAGTATCCCTCTTTCTTTTACCAGAAACCACCTTACAAGCAGGGCCAATAGCCTGAATTAAACTCCGAGCCAGACCCAGTAAACTACTTCTCTCCAAGGAAATCTGAGGAGTAGTAAATACATGTTTAGTTTTCTGTTTCTTTTTGACAGCAAAAAATGCGGCCAACAGTTTTATTAACAGCAGCAGTGGCTCCTCCAGAGACGGACACAACATTCTGACAAAAAAGAATCCTTCCCTATTCCCTCTCCCAGGACCAAAAAGAGTGACTCTCCTTTGCCTACTAGCAGACCCCAGAGGATGTGGATAATCCATGGTCCATAGTGAGCTGTAGGTGCTACACTAGAGGATCCAGAGTAAAGGATGAGTGGTCTGAGGAACAAGCTATGGCCACAGTAGAGTCACCCACCTACACCGAGGCAAACTGCTAGACTACTGTGATAGCAAAGGCTGTTTGTTTAACTTTTTTAGTGGCTAGGACTGACTATGAGGTCCGGTCTCAGTTAAACAGACTGATGTCTTACATACACCTTCTACAGTTCACAACAAGGGTGATCAAAGCAAGAAAATCAAAAACCCAAATCACCAAAGCTCCATACATAACAAACCTCACCCACTCATAAAATGAATTGGCTTCAGAAAAAAAAACCTGCAAGGAACTTACTTCTTAAGAAATATGAGGTATGTTTTAAATGCTGTGCTTCTACCGAGCATGTTGCCAAGGACTGTAAAGCCGTTATCAAGTGCATGGAATGTGACAGTGATGATCATGTACAAGCACGTATAGAATGTGACAGTGATGATCATGTACAAACATGCACAGAATGTGACAGTGATGATCATGTACAAGCATGCATAGAATGTGACAGTGATGATCATGTACAAGCATGCACAGAATGTGACAGTGATGATCATGTACAAGCATGCACAGAATGTGACAGTGATGATCATGTACAAGCATGCATAGAATGTGACAGTGATGATCATGTACAAGCATGCATAGAATGTGACAGTGATGATCATGTACAAGCACGTATAGAATGTGACAGTGATGATCATGTACAAGCATGCATAGAATGTGACAGTGATGATCATGTACAAGCATGCATAGAATGTGATAGTGATGATAATGTACAAGCACTTCATCTACTTCAACATACTTCTACCCCATCCACAGTTAACCCTCTTGAAGCAAAGCAAGGTGGGAGAACATAGAACAAACAGTGGCTCCTACTTCAGTTGCTGCCACATGTACTGAAGTCTGTGCAGAAGGGCTCAGTGACAAATCTTGTGCAAAAATATGCTTGGTCTGTGTATACCCCAAGGGTCATCCTGAAAGAGCCGTAAGACTGTACACTATTCTCAATGAGCAAAGTAATCTATCTCTTGCAAGATCAGAGTTCTTTGACCTGCTCAATATAGCAGTGGATGCCTTGCCTTACACTCTAGGCACTTGTGCTGGCATTACCGAAGTCTCTGGCAGGAGAGCTAGAGGTCTTATAGTAGCTCCTCTCAATGGCAACCTAGAAATTCCACTGCCCACTCTCGAGTGCAACCAGATTCCAACCAACAGGCAAGAGATCTCTATTTCAGAAGCTGCTTCTCGTCACCCTAACTTGCAGGTCATATCTGGCCAAATACCACCCTTTGATAAAGACGCTGAAATCCTGATACTGCTTGGTAGAGACATAATGAGGGTGCACAAGGTACGTGAATATATCAATGGCCCAAACAATGCTCCATATATCCAACTCATGGACCTAGGTTAGATTGTCATAGGAAATGTCTGTTTAAATAAGGTCAGGAGACCTAACAGGGTTACTTCGTTCAAGACGCATGTTCTGCCAGATGGACACAATACTTGTTTTGAATCCTGTCCTCATCACTACTGTGCAAAAGAAAGGTTATGCAGTAATGGTAAGCTATAGCAAGTCATCCAAGGCTACAACTATGGCTTAGACTCCTGGGATGATAATCTTGGCATTATGGTGTTTGATACCACTAGTGAAGACAATCAGCTGGCGGCCACAAGGGAAGATAAGGAATTCTTGAAAATTATGAGTGAAGAATTCTGTTAGGACAACTCCAACAGCTGGGTGGCACCTTTACCACTCTGTATCCCAATAATGAAATTGCCAAACAATAATCAGCTTGCAGAGTCACAGTGTATTTCACTGGAACGCACCCTAAACAGGAAATCTGCAATGAAAAAGCATGTTGTTGACTTCATGCAGAAGGTGTTTGATAGACATCATGCTGAACCTGCATCTCCCCTAAAGGAAGGGGAAGAATGCTGGTACTTTCCATGCTTTGGTGTATTATTACCCTCTCAAGCCAGACCAAATCAGAGTAGTCTTTGATGCAAGTGCTCACCATGAAGGTGTTTGTTTTAATGACCTTCTCCTCTCTGGGCCTAATCTGAACACTAACCTAATTGGGGTCTTGATCTGTTTCAGACAAGAATTGATTGTGGTAATGACTGACATCCAACAAATGTTCCATTGTTTCATTGTTCGTGAAGACAACAGAAACTACCTCAGATTTCAGTGGTACTGCAATAATGATGCCAACGACAAGATCATAGACTACTGGATGAAGGTACATGTGTTTGGTAACAGCCCATCTCCTGCAGTTGCAATATATGGGTTGAGAAGAACTGCCCAAGAAGGTGAAAGGGAATTTGGGTCTGATGCACGTCAGTTTGTTGAAAGAAACTTTTATGTAGATGACGGGCTTAAATCTTTTCCCACAGAGGAAGAAGCGATCAAGCTCCATGCCAGAACTCAAGATATGTTGGCTGTATCTAATCTCAGACTTCACAAGATAGTCTCCAACAGCGTCAAGGTAAATGGAGCCTTTCATTCAGAGGACCATGCTGACAGTCTAAAGAACTTTGAACTAGGGTCTAATATTACCCTCATGCAATGCAGCCTCGGGCTGCTTTGGAATGTCAAGCAAGACTCATTCATATTTCAAATGTCAGCTTGTGACAAGCCCTTCAGGGCAAGATACTATTAAGACAGTTCAATTCTGAAAATGTGGATTGGGATACTCCTCAACCCAGAGAAAAACAACGAAGATGGGAAACATGGAAGGATTCCATGAATGCCTTGGAGAAACTTCAAATACCACACTGCTACACCCCTACTAGAAGTATCAGTGCTATCAAAAGAGATTCACATCTTCTCTGATGCTTCCATTGAAGTTGCTGTGGCCTATCTCAGGGTAATAGGATTAGATGGAAAAGTAACTGTCGGATTTGTCCTTGGTAAGGCAAAACTCACTCCAAAACCGGCTCATACCATGCCAAGGCTCGAACAGTGTTAGCTGTTGAAATTGCTGAGCTTATAAATCTTGAAATGGACATGAAAATTCATTCCTTTGACTTCTACATAGACAGTAAACTAGTCCCTGGATACATGCACAACCAAACAAGACAGTTCTATGTGTATATCAGTAATAGGGTAGAATGCATTAGGAAGTTTTCTGCTCCCAACCAATGGCATTACGTTCCTACCGACATCAACCCTGCTGATCGTGGGACCCGTACTGTATCAAGATCTGCCTTTCAGGACATTTCTTCGACATCTCCCCCATGATTTCTTCTCCAAGAGGTTATTACAAACCATGCTGATTCCAACTTTGAACTGGTAAACCCTGATTTCGACAAAGAAATCAGACTTACCACCATTACACTTACCACTTGTGTGAAATCTAGAGTAGGGCTGAGTTCTCATAATTTTAAACGTTTCTTCAGGTGGTCATCCATTGCACAACTTATTTATGTTGCTCATCTATTTGTAAACAAAAACAACAATCCTAACACCTGTCATGGGTGGCACATATGTAAAGAACATCCCTCCATCAATGAAGTCTCTCAAGCGGAGTAAACAATTATCGGAAGTGTTCAACATGAGGTGTACTCTCAGGAAGTCCACAGCATTTCATAAGGGCTGAATCTTTCTAAGGGTAGCTCTCTTTATAAACTAAACCAAATAATCAACAACCAGTATGTTCTCAGAGTTGGAGGTCGCTTGGGAAGGGCTGACCTCAACGATATAGAATGATATCCTGTCATTGTTCCAGGCCAACATCACATTACATTACTGGTATGACATTACCATGAGCAAGTTCCGCACCAAGGTCGCCACTTTACTGAAGGTGCTACAAGATCCGCTGGTTTGTGGATTGTCGGTGCTAGAAGGCTCATATCCTCCATACTTCATAAATGTGTCAAATGTCAAAAACTGAGAGGGAGGCACCAGCAGCAACAGATGGCAAATCTCCCTCCTTACAGACTAAGCACAGATCCACCCTTTACTTATGCTAGCATGGATGTTTTTGGCCTCTGGTCTGTAGCAACTTGTAGAACTCATCACGGAGTTGCTAACAACAGGTGGGCCATACTGTTTACTTGTCTCAGCATTCTTGCTGTGCACATTGAAGTCACAGAGTCTATGGAGACCATGTTTTATTAATGCCTTCAGAAGATTTCTCTCTATAAGAGGAATAGTAAAGCTCCTACAATTGGACTGCAGAACCAACTTCATAGGGGCAAACAATGATTTGGAAGTAAGGAAATTATTAATTAGCAGGGTGTGACTGCAAGTTCAATCCTCCATATTCGTCTCACATGGGAGGTTCTTGGGAACACATGACTGGGATCACTCGAAGGATCCTAGATTTTGTGCTGCTCAGTTTCACATCTTCTCAACTCACTCACGAGATATTAACTACCTTTCTGGCAGAGGTCTCTACCATAATCAATGCCAGACCACTAGTTCCAGTGTCTGTGGATCCAGATTCTCCACTGTTGCTCACTTCAGCTACTCTGCTCACTCAAAAATTCGTAGTAGTGCCTGCACCTCCAGGAGACCTTGACTGCTCCAATATTCATAGACGACAATGTAAACAAGTTCAACACCTTGCTAATGTGTTCTGTAGTTGGTGGAAGAAGAAATATCTTTCCACTCTTCAAGGTCGCAGTAAATGGCAAGTCGATAAGCCGATTTTAAGAGTAGGTGATGTGTTTTTTCTTAAAGACAAAAATGCTCATCGTAACCACAGGCCCATGGGACTCATTACACAAACTATGCGCAGTAATGATGGAAAGGTTTGGAAGGTTAAGGTCAAGGTAATTAAGGAAGGTTCAGCGTGACTTTTCTTCAGATCTGTCACAGATCTGCTGTTACTTCTTTACAAGCATGAAAGCGCATCTTCAGATTCTGCTACCTGAACTTTGATCTGTTTCCATTCCTGCTTATCCAGGTCTTCAGATGGGTTGGCAACAGCAAGAATTCATTATGATTGCATTTATCCTCTTGTTCTCCCTTCCCTCTTGTTTTTCAGGTTCCAGAAGATAAAGAGGTTCCAAACATATCATTGACTTAATGTTTATTGTTATTGTTGTTTGGTGAAATCTAAAGATTTCAGGCAGGGAGTGCCATGTTACACATGCTAGTGTATTGCTGTTCAACTAAGAAATTGCTTTTTTATATTTTGTCGTAGCTGTTTTCCTGTAGCCTAGCTCTGTTAGCTAACTCCACCCTTCTCCCCTATTTTCTTTAGTTGTGTGTTAGACTCCATTGCAGCCACATATCTATTGCTGGAGTGTGTCGAAGCATCATTATTTGATCTTTGAAATACCATCTTGTATTAAGATCTGCATGGTTTGGAAATTTAAACTATTTAACGGTCTCCACAGGTGTCATTTCGATTGAGTCACTGTCTGCTAACACCATCTGTGGTGGTGAGTAAGCTTCTCAATACATCTTTCTACAGATTAGGAGATTACACTTGCTATACACTGCCAGGGGAAGCAGAATACTCTGTGAACTACTTGGTGCTGTTTTTTCTAAAAGTTGTTGCTATCTCAGGGGCAATATTCTCATTCAGTCGCGTACCTGATTTTACAGCTGTCCCTTGTCCAGGTTCTTTCTGTTGATGCTGTATTTCCACCACTGGCTGTGGCTTAGATTTGTACTTGTACTTATTAATCTAGACTTTTATGTTCATAACATTGGGGTTCAGTTCCTGCCTGTGACTTTGACTGGGCTACTTGCACTTCATGGAGGACGCTTCCAGGGTGGACCATTGTTATCGCTAACATAAAGCTTCTACTGTTCACTCCTGGTACACATTACCTGTTACTATTTATTTATTTATATGCCACTATATTCTCTGTGCTATAACATTTTATTATTTATCCCAATTGCTGTTTTGTAAGGCTTGTATTCCACCTAGACTGCATATCAGCCTGCAACTCTACAAGATGCTGCAACTTTTTATCTGTAATTTCTTTTGCAGCAGACTGAGACAGTTGTAACACCTAGAGCACAATTGCAGCCTTTAAATTTTCCACTAAGTTTTCTTATGTGTCTGGGCATTTGAGAGCTTTATCATTTTCAGTGAATCTTTCTGCATTTAGCTTATGTGATTATCACTTGTACATTCACAGTTCCATTGGGTACTGTTTTACAGACTTCATTTCTGACTTTCTTTTCGAGTATCTAGACCTCTCATCATACATATAACTGCAAATGTATATCAACAGATTTTCATCGATTATCAGTTTTTGCATTTGTAGTATTCATGATCGATAGTTATGTTAAATTACTCACAGCTTCATTTTTAGTTTCTGTTTTGTTAAGTTTTGACTGGATCAAATTATTTCACTTTATGCATGGTTTATCTGTACGAGGTTTGACTGGGTCAAATTATTTTATTTATCCATGGTTTATTTATACGAGGTTTGAATGGATTAAATTATTTTACTTTATGCATGATTTATCTGAACAAGGTTTGAATGTATTGAATTATTTTACTTTATGCATGGTTTATTTGTACTTTGGTTGTTTTCACTCTAGCTGCATAGTGCTACCATCACTGCACTCACTTGTTATGGGTTCACCACTGATAAAGCAAAGGACAAATTACTGGCCTTTCATCCATCTTATCCCTTGAAGCTGGCCAATTCAATTTATTTGCTATTTGTTAACCAGGTAAGTAAGTGGCCTAGTCTAAGCGCTCACAGAATAAGTATGCAAAACCAATGCATAATGAGATAACAATCTTACAACTACAACATAAAAAGAATACAATGAGGGCAACATTATTCATACTTAGCACCCCAGGTGACCCAATTAACAGCTCCAGGGCTTGTAGGTGCTGGTAAGGGAGGATGGGCATGCCTACCCTGGGGCAGAATACAGCCAGAAGTCAACTACATTGATCCTCTCCAAGGGGGGGGGGACCAGGATACGAATATGTGACCCGGGATACAGATATGTGGCATGGGGCTGGGATGCAATATGTGGCATGGGGCTGGGATGCAATATGTGGCATGGGGCTGGGATGCAATATGTGGCATGGGGGTGGGCATCAGGCTTCCACGACACCAATCTGTGAACTTTCACAGTGACACTGATCACCAGGCCCCCTATCCCGAGATGTTGGTTTAAACTGTAACATACATTGTCACTGCCAGGATGCAGGCAAAGACACAAAGTACCCTGAATGTTGCCTGAAAGGCACTTCTCTAACCAGGCAGCTATCATACTGATCTCATGTGAAACTTTTGGGTAAAGGGAATGAATGGGCGTATATGATTTGGGCAGTGGGGCACTTGATGGTTGGCAAGCACAGAGGCAAAAACTACATGAAACATTTGTCAGCTTCCTAAAATAGAGAAAATATTTCTCAACCTTAGTATACAAAAAAAAAGAACAATGTTTCTCACTTAGTATTTAAGTTTACTATCCTCACTCAGTATAGGCAATTTCATAACTATAGTGTGTCTGCAACCAATTCTCCAATGTTAGCAATGACGAGATGCCTAATCTCTTGAGTGCTGGGAAGAAAGCCTCTAAACCTAACAGAATGCTTCTCAGCACCTGTTTTTGTAAACTATTTTGAAATAAAGAAGATGGTTCTTCACTACCTCTACACCTATACTTACCCTCCTACCATCTGCTCAACAATCTGTCAAGATCACATATTATTACAATTAATAACTGTTCCACTATATTCTTCCTGAAGTCAAGGATATATATTTCCTCTTTGGCATCAAACAACAAAATGAAGTAAGCACGTTTATATTACTTTGTATGGGACTGTTAACTCACAGCCATAACTTAGGCTGAGCATCATAAAGGAATAAATTATCACACAGTGATACTGCATGAGGAAGAGAAACCACTGAGCAGTTAAGCTGCACTTAACAATACAGCAGAGACATAAAACAGGCATGATACAAGGTCTTCCAAGACTGTGCAACACAAGACAGCAAAAGATGAAGTAATGTTAACAGAGAAAAGAGTGATGCAAATGACAGTGTCACTGATACACACATGATTTGTGAACCGTATAAAATGAAGTACTTCACAGCACAGCCATAGTGGTGCACATTCAACTTTAATAATGTATACAAACACACAATATTAAATGTATCTACTGTGTAGCAAACATTATATGCACACTGACAGAACAAAACAAGAGGAATGCAGGTAATGCAGAAGCTGCACATACAGCCAGGCCACAATGATGCTAGCAAATCTATGTAAGACAGTGCCCTAAAGTGCTGGTCACTGAAGTGCTCCTTGACCAGTTCAGGGTAGACAGATTCAGGACACCGTTAATGACAGCTGTCATATATGGTAACCATAAATGTACAGTGTGGCTACCCCATTCTTATGGATATCAGCTGCAATAGTTAGTTTCCTTCGAGCAGCAAGTAATACACTGGGCACATTGCAGTCATTTGTACAAAAGATACTGGCTGCATTCCTCGCATATATACATATATACACACAACAACTTGCGTGGAATACATAACACATGACAGCGAGGGATGGAATATGATACCAATGCACAAGTATTCTACTACAGGGTAGTAGGTTAGCTTATGTATTAGGTGCAACAGACTCTAGCTGCCTACAGATCTGTATCGAACCTGGTGCTGAGGGTGTATCATGAAATAAGAATGGGACTTACTCTGTCAACATTTAGCTTGTGTATAACTCTAAAGGTATATTCTTACGTGTGTTCTACAAGCACCTATGAAGTATCCATGACACCCCCCTTTTGACAAACGAGTAACTTGTAACTGGCATTCTCCTAAGGACACATTCTAAAAAAAAAAAAAAAAAAAATTACGTGGGACTATGTGAGTTATCAAAGAATGATGTACATGCATCCAGAAACAGTTTGCTGATTATAACCACAGCCAACATTCCCCATCTGCCATCCAGAACCGTACATATAAATACAGTTGATATCACTTATTTTGGGTTGTATTAGGGGTGCATTCATGGCTATGGCCACCAGCTGCAACAGAACACCCTTGCAACCCTCACACAGCATGTGCAAGGCCCATTACAAGAAGCTTAAAGTCCTGTCAAAGCAACACAGGCCTGCTACAATCAGATGCTGACAGTGGGTGGTCCATGGTAAAAAAAAAAGCCATACTGCAATACTTTTGGGTCCAGAACTGCTAGTCTAGATGTAAGTTATGTCTCTGCAGAGTCTACATTATGAGCATGCACACGGCCTCAAGAGTGACTAGTAGAGGGGACTTAAGAATGTAGTACAGACTGCTCGACAATAGTGTACATGAGTGTATGTGCTGTCAATGTACAGTACAGAGCATAGTAAGCTGCTGCACTGTGTGCCTCTATGACAAATCTGACAGATCAGGAGACACTACAGATATCACAAATGACCCAAGGCGTGAGTGCTGTCTCTCATGTTCTCCAGAGCCGCTACCACTCTTGACATAAGCAGAGCAGCATGACACATGATTCTTATCTTGGACTATATTTGTGTGGGAGGAATCTCATGGTACTATTATCGCCAGTGTAGGCTTTATTGATCAGTACCAGTGTCAGCTCTTGCTGTTCCTTGTTGGTATCAGCTGGAGGCGCCACTGCTGTAGATGCTAACCCACGATCTTCCACGGCCAGCTTAGCAAAGTTGGGCCATGTCAGTGTTGATGATTAGTGTGCGTTCCTCACCCATGTCTGCTGTTCCCATCATGGAGATCACATCAGTGGAATCTAAACACATGTGGGCAAACATGGAGAAGCATCAATAAGTCATCCAATACAAACAGTATACATAGCAGATGATATATCAAGAAGTATACAGGGCACAAAGCAGTGCACGTACCTGCCTGAATTTATATCTCATCTGTGAGGGTGGACTCCAGTGGAAATGAAACTTCTGCAGGCTACTCAGGTGGGTCCTGTATGCCTGCTTCTGCCGGCTGAGGTACAGGCCTCTGGGTAGGGATAATGTACGTCCCTGTTGACACAAATGTGACATTCTGCTAATGAAGACCTGTCAGGAGTTTGAACAGACTAATCACAAGACCAACAAAATACTTCTTAGTATGAAAACTTGGTGAATATTTTATTTAAAATTCAGTAATTCCAGTAGATTAATGCTTTCATCCACAACAGGGCATCTTCAGAACTAGAAAAATGTTAACAGTTATGTCTAAAAATACAGGAAAATTAGTTATGTGACTACAGTAATTAATATATTCAAAACAGTAAATGGCATTTAAAGATGTATTACCAAAACAAAATAAACAGTGTTAAAAAAGCATACTTTTGAGTCATGAAATGCCTAAGAAAAGTCAGTCATATAAGCTGCACTTACCATAACAGCAGATGTTCAATTAAATGACTTCTTTTGTAGCCTTGTCTATATGGGTTCATGTCCAGCTATGGATATAACAATATAACAGCTGGCCATTCTTCCAAAGCCTTTGGCTCTCTCCACACATGCGCCCAAGCTACTTTTAGTTCAAGCGCCTTAATGAGGAAACACCTGGACACCAAAAACCTTCAGTACTTTCTTGCTAACTGAAAATATGGTGGCTATTGTCCTGAAAACAAAGCAATGTTAGGAATACGTAACTTTTACTTTAGAAAAAAAAATCATATACAAAAGTTGGGGGGGGTGGAGGGAGGGTGCAGCTACTGCAGCAGTGATTTTATAGAACATTGACTGTTATGTTAAGTGCAACTTGCACAATTGTACTATGTTTATCATAAATCAGTGCTGTAATAGCCTTAGCTATTTGTGTAGATTGCCAGTTTACACATCTTGGGAGGAGGAAGGATCAGGATTCAGGAGTTCATAGTTAATTACTAGGCTAGCTGTCCCAGTGGGTCATTTTAAGCCTAGCCCAGTTCCCTCCCAAAGGTGTGAATCAGAGCCTATACTTTGTATCTGTGAGGCAAACACCTTAACTATTACACCAGTTACCCTAGAGAATGTTCATAGCAAAGCCTGGACCTGGAAAAGGAATTAGATTTGTAGATTTAAATACAAGTATTTAAACAATTTGATGAAAAAGTAAAGCTTATCCAGGAAGTTACTAAGGTTTTTCAGTCCCCCTTGTAAGCGTTCAAAATCCACAGCCTCTTTTTTTTTCAGAAAGCAAAACAAGCAAGCCCAACAAATCGAAGGCAAGCAGAGTCTTCAAAAGAAAAAAGTGGCAAAAACGGTCTTATTAAAAAAGAAGGAATATTACAGAAAAAGGGACAGTCCACTAGTAATGAATGACTCTTGCAGCACCCTCATCACCAGTCCTTAACATCAATCCCAGGCTCTGCGTTTTCATTTCCACTTTGATAGAAGATTGTCTTGTACAAATGAGTTCTAAAAGTTGTATAGTAGGCCCACAGATGACATTGGGAAAGTCTAACTCCTTTTCAGGTTATCCCCCTCAACCTTCAAATCAGACTGCTTCTAGAGTCCACCTCCTTCCAATATGCCATCAAACACATGGCTCTAGTAGAATTTGCCTTGACCCTGCCTGGAAGTGCTCTATTATGGTGGGAATAACAGAAATAGCAAGATGCAACATCTGTTAATAACCTGTTCTGATATGGGTAGCCCTTTTTGTTTGTCACTTTATAGGAAATAAAACCGCTGTACAGCTTACCTGAAGGACTTAGTTCTGTCATGATAATACTCGAGTTGTTTATGCACATCCAGAGTATACAGAATCCTTTCTCCCTGTTTTTGTTTATTATTTGGTTCAGGAACGAACACAAAGTCTGACAGCTTGATTCAATGTAACCTTTAAAACTACTTTGGCATGAATGAGGGGACAGCATCCCAAATACAGTTCACTCACCCTAACAGCTTGCAACTCAGATACTCTTCCCACAGACGACAGAGCACTAAGTAACACAAACGTCTAAGTAATAAACTGTAAATCAGCCTGATGAGCTGGATCAAAGTGAGACACAGTTAACTTTTCAAGCACATAGCTGAGATCACAAGAAGGTGTGACCTGTTTCGTAGGTGGTCTTACATGTAAAACCTCTTTCAAGAACTGCTTGACCAAAGTCGGAGAAGAAACAGGAGGCTTCATGGCCAGACATGGTGAAATGGTCGACAGATGAACTTTTACAGAGGAGTAAGATGAACCTTAATGGAGGGTAAGATATGGCAGAGGACAGTAACTCACAAATGTTCTAAAACTACTGACAAAAAACCCTGAAACAGACCTGATTCTTAGTGTTGCACCAGCTAGTGAACCCCATCTATTTACTTGCATAAGACTTCCTAGTAGCAAGTTTCTTTGCTTCCTTGAATACTTGCTGCACATCCTCAGATAAAAGGTGCCTAAAAGGTATCAAAACTGAATTATTCAGGAAGTCAGCTGAAGATGTTTCAGTTTGGTACTTATCAAACTCCTTATGTCTTGTGTGAGTGAATTCAATATGTGAAGCTTGTGGTAAAATGCCCTTGGACAATTCCATATGAAGGAAGAACCAATATTGTCTGGCCAGAAGGGAGTCACCACAGTAATATTTGGAGAGTCATTCTGAATCTTCATAATGACCCTATGTATGAGTGGAAATGGCGGAAATGCATACAGGAATACTTCCTTCCAACAGAATGAAAAGGCATTTGTTTTATACGTCTGCTTAAAAGAATCGTGGATCAAAATTTGTTGAGCTGTTTGTTGTGAGACAAGGCAAACAGATCTATCTGAGGTGTTCCCCACAAGACATTCTTGTTTAATTTCCAGTCATGATGGTCTGCCTTGGTCCTGCTCAGCTTATCTGCAACTACGTTTTACTTTGATGGACTGTATGAGACATGGAAGGTCAGACAGTGCTGAGTTGCAACCTCACAGGCTACCATAGCCAGTCAGCACACAGGGCAAGGCCTGATGCCCCCCATTTATGTGCCACATCACTGTGGTGTTGTCTGTAAACAACTGCAAAGGTTCTGGAGACCATTCCATATAGTATGGATCACAGCCAGCATCCCTCTCACATTTAAGTGGTTTGACCTGTCAAGTTTGTTCCAAAGATATTACAATTTTACCCCATGGATATAGCTCCCCATGCAAAATTATATGCATCTGTTGTTACAGACTGAGCAGGGGATGCCAGAGAGAACTGCAGACCTAGATTCAGACATTTGATTTATCCACTAAAGAAGCTCTCTCTCTCGCTTTCTTTACAAATGCCAAACTGAAATGTGAAAGTACAGTGGGTGAGAATGCTGCATCCAAACTTTTTTTTAACAATTTAATTTTTCTCGTATGCAACCTGGCCATAGGTATCATGAGAACTGCGGAAGCCATGAACCCTAATGTCACGAGAAAGTCTCTTGCCAAAGCCTGAGACTGATGGAAAAAATTTAAGAAAAATTTCAGATACAAGTACACTTTTCTCTCGAGTCAGGAATGCCTTTTGCATGGAGGAGTTCAGAAGGCATCCTTGAAGCACAATTTTGTGAGAAGGAAACAAAAATGGATTTTTGATTGTATGAAAACCTAGTTCCATACGGAGATTTGTTAGCCATGTAAAAAGACTAAGCAAAGATAATTAAGTCATCTAAATAAGGAAAGATGTGGAAGCCATGAAATCTGTAAAGGGCTATCACAGGAGCTAGACACTTTGTAAACACCCTTGGAGTAGAAAACCATCCAAGGACAATACAGAAAACTGAGGATGTAACCCAGACACAGAAAATCTCAAAAACCTTCTTAAATGTGTAGCAATGAGAATATGATGATTAAGTCCTCTGCGCTAGGGGAAATGGCTCTGGAAATTACCGGCCCATTAGCTTGACAAGCCTTATCTGCAAAGCCATGGAGAGGATCATAATGGACCTCATAAATAAAGACATAGGGAATTTGCAGACTTTGGATCCAACCCAGTTTGGCTTTGTCAAAGGCAGATCATGCCTTTTAAACTTGGTTGACTTTTTCGAAACAGTCACCAAAGCCATTGATGAGGGAAAGGCAGTCCATACAGCCTACCTCGATCTGGCGAAGGCCTTCGATACAATACCCCACTCGGGTATCATTGAAAAACTCATCAGCTTAAATGTTAACCCATACATCACAAGATGGGTTGCAAACTGGCTGAGTGACAGAACCCACAGGGTCAGAGTTGCTGGCGCCATGTCAGACTCAAAGCCTGTCACAAGTGGTGTCCCACAGGGCTCAGTCCTGGGCCCACTCTTGTTTGGCATCTACTTTTCCGAAGTACAAGCAAACACAGGAGGGTTATGGCTGACAAAGTTTGCAGATGACTGCAAACTGGGCGCCGTAGCAGAAAACACATCTGACACAGATATCCTTCAGAAGGGTCTCACAGAAACGGATAACTGGTGCCAGAGCCATGGCCTAAAGTTAAATGCCAAAAAATGCATAGTCATACCCTTCGGGAAAAACAAGGTTACCCCTAGCTACCAAATAGGTGGCAATCCACTGAGCACAGGTTGATAGTAGTCTGTCATTCGACACCCATGTAGCTAAAGTAGTTAGGAAGACCTTCTACATTGCCCACCTTATCATGAAGGGATTCTCATCTAGATCAAGGGAGGTCATGGTCTCCCTTTACTCATCACTCATCAGACCAATGATTGAGTACAATGCCCCATTCGGAATGTATCTGACCCGACACTTGCAGCAGCTGGAGAGGCCACAAAAGTTCCTCACCAAAAGGATAAAGGGTCTCAAAAATCTGTCCTATGCTGCCCGACTGAAAGAACTCCAGCTCTTGCTTAGAGGTGACCTTTGCCTAACATACAAGGCCATGTCAAACCCAGATTTGATGAATATGCTTCACCTCAAAAATCTAGATCCATCAGAGCCACAAGGGCGGGAGACTTAAACCTCGACACGGCTATTAATAGGACGTGCTGGAGGGATAGATTCATCACCCAAAGACTCCCTATGCTGTGGAACAAAATCCCGGTATATGTGAGGCAGAGCACCTCGCTGGCCTTGTTCAAGAGAAATCTTGACCAATGGATGGGAGATCCCAGATATACCCCAGGGATTACCTCAGTGTCACTGCTCGACAGAGGCACAGCAAAATAATGGGTATAGTTCCCCATACTAAAGGGGTGGTGTAAGCCACAAAACGATGGGCTAGGCTTGTAAATGCCCTCGGGCAGATAGCCTAGTATGAACCTATGAACCTATGAACCTATAAGGAAATAGGGAAGTCTGATTTGAAGGATGAGGGGGATTCCTTGAAAGGAGTTAAGACTTTCCCAATGTCATCTGTGGCCCTACTGTACAACTTTTAGAAGCCATTTGTGTAAGACAATCCTCTACCAAAGTGGAAATGAAAATGCAGAGTCTGGGATAGATGTTAAGGAGTGGTGAGAAGGGTGCTGCAACAGTTATTCATTACTAGTGGACTGTTCCTTTTTCTGTAATATTCCTTCTTTTTCGTAAGACCGTTTTGGCCACTTTTTTTCTTAAGACTCTACTTCCCATCGATTTGTTGTGTCTGCTTGTTTTGCTTTCTGAAAAAAAAGAAGCTATGGATTTTCAAGACTTAGAGAAGGGGGCTGAAAAAAATGTAGTAACCTCCTGGATAAGCTTCCCTCTTTCATTAAATTATTTAAATACCTGGGTAGCAGGCTGTCCAAATAAAGCCTCATTATCCAAAGGAGAATCTAAGATTTTAGATTGTACATCTTCAGAAACCCTCTAATTAAGAACCCAAGCAAAACACCTCATGACAGTGGCAGTAGCAGCTGCCCTGGACACTGTCAGTACAATTTTATGAAGCTATATAGATGGATGGACAGACAGATACTTTGAAGAATGTTTAGCTTCCTTTGAAGCAGTAGAAAAGTACAGTTGTGTACACTTACCATAAATGTAGATGTTCGAGTGTATTCACTGTTGCAGTCATTACATTTGGGTTATTCTGCTGGCAGGTTGCCCTCAGTCGGCCTGAATTCCACAGTCTTGGGTCCTGTGTCAGTTGTTGTCACCTCTTCCCTGACGTCAGGTCATCAGGGGTACAAAAGATGCAGCCAACGCCATTTTCTTCAGTTTTTCTTGCCCCAGATGTCAGGTGCCCCCAAAAAGGCAGACTAAAAATATGTAAATAAAACATACATGCACCAAAATATATTTTACCTTCATCTACAAGCAAATACACCACATGGGTTGTATAGGTTAGAGAAGTAAAGATAAGTTCCATCAAAAATAAGGGGGATGGCGGGTGGGTATCCTGGACTGCAACAGTGAATACACTCGAACATCTACATTTATGGTAAGTGTACACAACTGTACTATGTTCTTCGTGTTTCACTGTTGCAGTCATTACATTTGGGTAGATTCCCAAAGCTATGGTTGGGGGGCTGGAGCTAAACAGCATTAGGAGCGGCTATGAGGCCCTGCAGAGGCAAAGCCTGCCCTGGATTTAGAGTAAAGAGGCAGATTGTAATGTTTTGTAAAGGTGTGCACTGAACTCCAAGTAGTAGCCTCTAAAATGTCTTTGGTTGGTACTCCCCTGAGAAAGGCTGCAGAAGTGGCTGCAGCTCTGGTCAATGTGGCCTAATGCCCTTAGGCACTGGTTTGCCAGGCTGTGATCTATCCACTTTGAAATAGTCTGCTTGGAGATCGCCTTTCCTTGTGATCCTGCAGCATATGCCACTAGTAATTGCTCTGTCTTTCTGAAAACTTTAGTTTTGTCCAAGTAGAATCTAAGTTGCCTGTGTACATCCAAATAATGCAGAATTTTCTCCCCCTTGTTCTGTGGATTTGGATAAAAAGTTAGCAAATGAATAGTTTGGTTAAAGGCTACACTGGATACTACCTTAGGCATAAATGTAGGGTTTGTCCTCAGTGAGATCCTGTCTGGATAAAAAATGATAAAGGGTTCCACAGCCATGAGAGCCTGTAGCTCTGACACTCGTCTTGCTGAAGTTATTGCTAGGAGCAGAGCTGTTTTCCAAGATAAAAACTTTATATCCGCAGTAGCAGCTGGCTCAGAAGGAGGTAAGGTTAGTTTTTCCAAGACATAGTTGAGGTCCCATGCAGGTATTGGTGTTCTCCTTGGAGGCCTTAAATTTTTGCCTCCTCTGAGGTACTGCCTTAATAATGGATGAGAGAAGAGTGGTGGCTCTGTATTGTAATGAGCTGAAATGGCAGAGGCATGGATTTTAATAGATGAAAAAGATAGGCCTTTGTCTAGCATCTCAGGTAAGTATTGCAAAATCTGAGGAATATTTAGGACAGCTGTATCAGTTCCTTGAGCTTGGTTCCAAGCACAAAATCTCTTCCATTTTCCAACATAGGATTTTCTAGTACTAGGCCTTCTGGCTTCTAAAATGACATCCATCACAGCTTTACTGAGAGGTGTGCTTTGTATGGTTACCGTATCCGCCATGCCACCAGGTTTAGGGTCCCGAGTTGGCTGTGCAGAATCTGATTGTTTTGTTGGGACAGTAGGTGAGGTATTTGAGGTAAGGTCCAGGCTGGGCATTGAGACAAGCTCCTTAAGATTGGATACCAGTACTGACGTGGCCAGTCTGGGGTAATCAGAATCATTTTTGGTTTCTCCTGTCTGACCTTTAGGAGTACCTTGGGGAGGAGAGGCAGTGGAGGAAAGGCATATGCTGTTAGGTTTGTCCAGTTGAAAGATAAGGCGTCCACTTTCCATGCTTGTCTGTGATATGTCCTTGTGCAGAATCTTTTTAGCTGATTGTTGTGAGGGGAGGCAAAGAGATCTATGTCTGGGCGTCCCCATTTCTTTGTTATCATGCTGAAGTCTTGTGGATCCAGGTGCCACTCCTGGGGATCCATGAGGTTTCTGCTTAGTTCGTCTGACAGAGTATTTTCCTTTCCTGGCAGGAATTGTGCCTGCAGATGAACTTGGTAAGTCAATGCTGTGTCCCATAAAGCCATGGCTAGTCTGCAAAGGGGGTAAGAATGAGTGCCCCTCTGATTGTTTATGTACCACATGACTGTGGTGTTGTCTGTCTTTATCAGTAATTGTCCCGGATGAATTAGGTCCTTGAAGGCTGTCAGGGCATTTGGAACCACTAGCATCTCTTTTTGACTGATATTTGGTTTGTGGACCAGGTGCCCTGAATGCCTCTTCCTGCCATGTGGGCCCCCCAGGCATAATCTGATGCATCCGTCATAAGGCTCTGATGGTTGTCCCTTGTTTTGGTGACAAGCTTTTGCCCACCATCGAAACTCCTGTTGCAGCAGGGAATGAGAGTAATCATTGTTTCCAGGCTGTGGCAATGTTGTGTCCAGACACTTCTTAGGTACCATTGGAGTTTCCTCATATGCAGTCTTGCATATGGAATTAGTAGGATGCAGGATGCCATGAAGCCCAAAGCCTGCAGAATTTTTCTTGCAGATAACTGGGCCTTTGTTGCCATTCCCTTGAAATAGGTAGTCAGTTACCTTTGTTTGTCTGGCGTGAGATAAGCCATCTGGGCAGTTGTATTTAAGCTTGCACCCAGGAACATTATCTCTTGAGGGGGTACTAGTTTTGATTTCTTTTTGTTTGCTGTGTACCCTAGGCATGTAAAAAGTCTTTTCACAAATGTCAGATGCTGTAGTAGAATGTCCTTGTTCTCTGCTTGTATGAGGCAGTCGTCCAAGTAAGGATACATTTAGGTTCATAGGTTAGTACTAGGCTATCTGCCCTTGCGAGCCATTTTAAGCCTAGCCAATTATCCCTTGTGAGATCCAAACCTCTTTGTCTGCAGAAAGCAATTACTGGTGCCAGGCATTTTGTGAAGACCCTGGGTGCAGTAGATAAGCCAAAGGGTAGTGCAGAGAATTGGTAATGCTTTGAGCCAGCTTTGAATCTGAGGTATCTTCTCTGCACGATTGTCTGATTGGGACATGCAGGTATGCCTCTTTTAGGTCTAAAGTCACGAGCCAAGCCTTGCTGCCCAGCATGGGCAGAAGCTGCTGCAAGGTCAACATCTTGAATTTTGGTATATCCAGGAAAGTGTTTAGAATAGATAGGTCCAGTATTGGTCTCCATGCTTTGTCCTTTCTGGGTACCAAGAACAGTCTTGAGTAAAATCCTTTTCCCTGCTCTTGCTGTGGCACTTGTTGAATAGCCCCCATGTCCATGAGGGCTGCGACTTGTTTTTGAGCTTCTGCCCATTGATTATTTGGCAGGTCTGGCCAACCGTTTGCCTTTGGCAGGGTATGGAAGTGAAACTTGTAGCATTGAGACACTATGTCTAGAACCCATTTGTCCTGGGTTATAATGTGCCAATTTTGAGAAAAAATTAGAAGTTATGTACCTACCATAACGTTCCATGTTAGTTGTCTTCTTCTCGCCTTCTTTTTTGCTGGATGGGTTCGGAGCCGATCCTCGGCTCCGACTCGGCCACTCTAAAAGCTCGAGAGCTAGTTCCACCGGCTCGAGGCTCCCCTATATCCCACAATGCTAGGCGGTAACTCCTCAGATCTCGTTTGTAAGCTAGGCCCAGCTAGGAAAAAGTTCCATCAAATGGAAGAAAATGGATAACCCACCTCTATAGGATGCCAAAAAGGTGTCCTAAACCTGACTGAAGATATATATATATATATATATATATATATATATATATATATATATATATATATATATATATATATAGAGGTGGTAGAAAAGTAAAGGTCACAAACAAACTCCTCTAGGTCTGTCCAGGCTAGGGGGAAGGAGGGTGGGACGCAAGAAAGAAGGCGAGAAGAAGACAACTAACATGGAACGTTATGGTAGGTACATAACTTCTAAATGTTAAGTTGTCTATCTCGCCTTCATTCTTGCTGGATGGGACCGCGTCCCCAGCACCTTGTCCCGGGTGGCCTATCGGAACAGACTCTTGAGTACAGTGGAACCAAAGTTGGCTCGGCTTCTAGAGGCTAAGTCCAACTTATAATGAGAAATGAAGGTATGGGGAGAAGCCCAAGTAGCTGCTGCACAAATGGAACCAATAGGCAGTCTGTCTTGGAAAGCTATAGATGTAGCTAAAGCTCTAGTTGAATGAGCCCTGGGTTTGGTTGGCAATTGTTGATGTCTGATCTCATACACAAATGTAATCAATGAAGTAAGCCATCTAGAAATAGATACTTTAGAAACTGGAAGGCCCATTCTGCCTTCTGCATAGGAAACAAACAGTTGATCAGACTTCCTACATTGTTTGGTCCTGTCCAAATAGTACCTAAGTTGGCGATGAACGTCTAACCAATGCAATTTTTGTTCTGATCTGTTGGAATACTTAGGAAAAAACACAGGAAGATCAATGGCTTGATTCAAATTTGCCGGAGAAACTACCTTAGGCAAAAAGGATGGGTTGGTACGTAAGGACACCCTATCCTTATGAAACAAAAGATAAGGGGATCGACTACACAGAGCATGAATTTCAGAGACTCTTCTGGCTGAAGTAACAGCTACCAAAAAGAGAGTCTTCCAAGATAGCAATTTCATTGAGCATGAAGCCGCAGGTTCAAAGGGGGGAAGAATCAAGGATGTCAGAACTAAGTTGAGATCCCATAGAGGAGGAGGATCCCTGATAGGAGGTTTGAGGAGAAAAACTCCCTTTAAAAAGGCCTTGCAGAGTTTGTGAGACATAATGGAGGACTCTGAGATTCCAACATGAAAGTTGGATATAGCTGCCAATTGAACCCTGATGGTAGAAGGAGACGAACCTGAGTGGAAAAGTTCAGCTAGAAAATCTAGAACTGAATGAATGGAAGCAGTGAAAGGATCTATATCCTTTGAATGCGCCCAATAGGAAAAACGTTTCCATTTACTATGATAAATCTTCCTAGTGGAAGATTTATGAGAGGCTATTAAAATATCTCGGACTGAGTGAGATATTAGGGGAAGCCTGGCTAGAGTTGGAATTGGAGAAACCATGCCGTGAGGTTCAGAGAAGGGAGGGAGCGGTGCAACTGACCCGACTGGTGGGTCAAGAGGTCTGGAACTGGGCCCAGATGCCAGGGTTGCTCCAGCAGATAATGGTGAAGAAATGGGAACCAAACCTGTTGAGGCCAGTAAGGGGCAATGAGGATCATGGAAGCTTTCTGAGCGATGGCTTTCTGTATTAGTTGAGATATCAGCGGAAAGGGAGGGAAGGCATACAAAAGTCCCCAGGGCCAAACGTGGACTAGAGCGTCTCTGCTGGGATGGCCTGGTTGGGGAAAGAGGGTGAAATAATCGTCGCACTTGCTGTTTTGGGGAGTAGCGAAAAGGTCGCAGCAAGGCCGGCCCCACTTTCGAAAGATTTTGTCCAACACTGAATTTTTCAGAGACCACTCGTGAGGCATGAGAATAGCTCTGCTCAATTTGTCTGCAATTACATTGGACTTCCCGGGAATGTGCGTTGCTAACAGAAACCGCTGAGAAGAAATCGCCCATTGCCATAGTCTGAGTGCCTCTCGATATAGGGGGTAGGATCTGGTTCCGCCCTGTTTGTTGATGTACCACACTACAGACATATTGTCCGTCTGAATTGCTATAGTCCCTTTGGGAAGAGAGTCTTGTAGGGCTTGCAACGCTAGAAGCACTGCTCTCATCTCTAGGACATTTATGTGCAAGTGGCGTTCGAAAGGTTGCCATATGCCCTGGACCGTCCTGCCCTGCTAATGCCCCCCCCCACCTGATCAGGGAGGCGTCCGTTGTCAGTGTAGCAACCGGAGGGGGAGGAACAAAAGGTCTTCCTAGGAAGAGCTGGGGGGATGTGATCCACCAAGAAAGATGATTCCTGCACGATTGTGTTATTGCAATGGCATGGGACATTGGAAGTTGTTGGTATGACCATTGAGTGAAGAGCATCCATTGTAAAATTCTCATATGGAACCTGGCTAAAGGAAGAAGAGGGATAGCAGCCGCCATTAACCCTAAGACCTTCAGGACTAGTCTGACTCTGATTTTGCTGCTTTGCAAGACAAGAGAGACTTGTCTGTGTATGTCCGCTATTCTCTGCTCTGTGAGTCTGGCTGACATGCTGACTGTGTCTAGATTTGCGCCTATGAAGGTAATAACACGACAAGGCGACAAAACAGACTTTTCTTAATTTATTGAAATGCCTAATGTCTGACATGTGTGAAAGGTATAGTCTCTGGCGAAGCAGAAGATGCTTGGTGGGGGCTGTAAGGAGCCAGTCGTCTAGATATGGAAACACCTGGAATCCTTGACGTCTCAGATGAGAGGCGACCACTGCCATACATTTGGTAAACACTCGGGGGGCTGTAGTGAGACCAAAGGGCAGGGCCCTGAATTGAAAATGACTGGTTCCCAGCCTGAAGCGGAGAAAACTCCTGGAGCGTCTGCTCATTTTGATGTGGTAGTACGCATCCTGGAGATCTATAGAGCACATCCAGTTGTCCCGCCCCAAAAGGGGTAGAATGGACTGCAGCGTGACCATCCGAAATTTTGTTTTCTTGACAGACTTGTTCAAGTTGCTGAGATCCAAAATGGGTCTCCAGTCCCCTGTTTTCTTTGGAACCAAAAAGAATTTGGAGTAGATTCCGGATCCTTGTTGGTCTGCTGGAACTGGCTGAATGGCTCTTTTTGCAAGCAGCTTTGATATTTCTAAAGCTGCTTGCCCCCTTTGACTGGGTGGAACGTCTGGAAGGGATTTTTTTGCTTGGTTTGGAAAGCAAAAGAACGGGATTGTATAGCCCTCGGAAATGATAGTCTGTACCCACTTGTCTTGAGTTAGGGATTGCCAGGCTTCTGGGTACAGAGATAATCTTCCCCCGACTGCCTCCGAAGGTGGACAGTCGGGCAACACCTCAGGGTTTCTCGACTGCCCTGATTTTGCGGGCCCCCTCTGCCTCTAGGGCGGCGTCTACCATTATTGTTCCCCCCTCTGCCTCTAGAGGGGAACCGACTCTGTGCGTCAGTTAATGCTCCTTGAGATTGTTTGTGGAACCACATCTTTCCCCCCTTCTGGCCTTTGGGGTAAGGCCTAGAAGGGGTAGAAAAACGGACTCCAACGGCAGAAAGAGTCTTGCCTTCCGTCTCGCACCTAGTCAGGGTTTCCTTCACTTGAGGACCAAAGAGGGATGATCCATCAAACGGGGAGTTAGTGAAGGACGCCTTGAAAGGGTCCGCAAAATTACATAGCCGCATCCAGGCATGCCGACGTAAGGCCACACCTGTACCTGCCGTTCTACTTGCTCCATCAGCCGCATTCAAAAGGAGGCGCATGGAGGAGTTAACTATTGAATTGACGGTAGCCAGCTGAGAGTTCATCCTGTCCTGAAAACCCGCAGCTGTTGGGTCCTTTAACATTTCACTCACTTCCTTGATCAAATCTCTCTGGAGACGAGTGAAATGACACAGGTAGTTCAGCGAGCGCATAGAAAAGGTCGCTGACGAGAACATCCGCTTCCCGTACCTGTCCATAGTCCTAGACTCCTTGTTAGGAGGATGGACAGGCACTGAAGGATCTGCTAGCTCCTTCTTGGTGGCTGCAGCCACCACCATAGCATCCACAGAGAAGCCTTTGGTCAAAAATTCCTTGTCCTTGGGGGCGGTGATAAATTTTGAAGGTCTCCTGGGGGTGGGGTCCACACAGTCAGGAGCCGTCCAGGCCTTCTTTACCACCACTTGCATAAGGGGGTCAAAAGGAGGGGACACCCAGGAGGTGGAAGAGCGAGAGCCAAACTCCTCAAGATACACAGATTCATCCTCTGAAGGGTTGAGGGCTGGCCAATTCCCCCTCTGTTTTAAGATCTCGAGGATGTCTGCAAAAGAGACATCTTCAGAGGGGGAACGAGGGGAACCTTCAGAATCCTCTAAATCTGTGTCAGAGGTGACAGACTCAGGGGGGGGGGTCGATGTGCTTCCTCTTGCACTGCCTCTTCCTAGGAGGCTCTCCTACCGGGTCAGGAGAGGCCTCAGAAGAGGAGGAGATCCCCACTGGGGATACTTGAGGAGCTGGCTCTCTGCGATCCAGGATGAGAGAGTGAGCAGAAATCACCGGAGGCACCATGGAGGGGGGGGCAGATGGAGCCGACTGTGGGGTTGAACCAGGTTCTAACACGCTCCTCATGACCTCGAAGGCACCCCTGTCAGGCAGGGCCGGAGGTCTCCGCTCCAAAAAGCTGAAAACCTCCCCCGGCACCGACAGTGATGGCTCCGAGGCCGATGTCGGAGCCGAACTCACCAGCGCCGAAGCACCGAGAGGGACAGCGGGGTCGGACAAGGGTCCGATGCCACTCGCCCCCTCGGAGCCGACGAGGGAAATCCGGTGCCGAGATTCCTCCAAGGAAGAAATCGGAGCAGACGATGGTACCGAAGACAAAGGTATTGGTTCCGACGCAGCCACAGTCTCGGGTCCAAGTCGCCCCGGCTCCGAACTCACAGGAGTCGGAGGAGGAATATTCTGAATGATGGGATTAGCCATCGACTGTTGAGTCGGGCTTTGAAGCATCTGGGCCAGTGCCTCGGACTTAAGAAGTCGACTCACTACTCTCTGAAGGTCATGATCAGAAAGTCTCGACAACCTAGAGGAGTGAGATCTATGGCTCCGTTCAGACAGCAATGGAGATGCTGGAGCCGAATGAACGGAGCCGATAGATGGTGACCGGGACCTTTTTCTGGAGGTCGGTTCCGACAACCTGATCGGAGCCGACTCACCAATGTCTGCCTCGGCTCCGGCCGGAGCAGAGGAAATAGCAGGTACAAGAGTTCGAGAGTCATCGGCTCCGGCCGGAGCCGATGTTCGAACAGCCTTCGAAGCCCCAGAAGACGACTCAGATACCGGAGCCGACAGTCTGGTAGGCTTCGAGGGTTTCCCCGAAGACTGAGTCGGGGGACCCTCAGGCTTCAATAAGCCCCTCAGAATGAGCTTATTTTTGCGCTCCTGCAGGACTCTAGGGCTGAAGCCATGGCAAACAGCACATGAGTCCTGCAGGTGCAAAGGTCCCAGGCAGTACACACAAGAAGTGTGACCGTCTGTCAGGGACATCTTCTGACAGCACGAGTCACACTTCTTAAAGCCTGAGACCTTTGAGTCCTTAGACATGTCTAAGAAAAGAAGTGTAACCACACAAACACACACACACACCGATTACACTTAGAAATTAATTTAAACTAAATTAAATTAAATTAAGTTAGACAAATAAATCCCTATAAACACAGTCACTCACTACTAGGATGGGAGGGACTGGGCCTAAGGCCCAAGGGAAAATTTTTTAGTGAGTTTTAGGAAAAAGGGAAAAAAATTACTGGGAATGGAATGGGACTACTCACAGTATAAAACTATTTAGAAAAACTAACGTAAAAAGGGGAAAAAGGCTAAGAAAAAAAACTAGTTTCTTTTCAAAAACTAACCTGAGCCGGTAGGAACGCACCTCGATCGCTGTAGCGGCAAACGAGATCTGAGGAGTTACCGCCTAGCATTGTGGGATATTGGGGAGCCTCGAGCCAGTGGAACTAGCTCTTGAGCTTTTAGAGTGGCCGAGTCGGAGCTGAGGATCGGCTCCGAACCCATCCAACAAGAATGAAGGCGAGATAGACAACTTAACATGTGCTAGTTTTCCCCCTAAGGGTGCTGCCAGAAGATAAATGCTTGGTGCAGGCAGGGGGAAGTCATTGGAACTGTCTCCTGTATGGTTGTGATTTATCTTCTCCACTTTTGGAGGTAGAAGCACCCCATTGCTTAGACCTGTACGAACCTTGGGGCTGGGATCTGCCTCTAGGGCGTCTGGATCTGCCCCTTTGAGGTCTGTCTGACACTGGAAAGGACCAATTCTTTGTTGGCCAGTGTCTTCTAAACTTAGGTGGCTGTACCTGTAAGAAATCCTTGACCGTTTGCAAAGATTTAGCTTTATCCTCCATTTTCTTTAACACCTCTTCTGCCTTAACACCAAACAAGGTATCATGCTGTAATGGAGCATCTACTAATTTTGCTTTGACATGATCAGGCAGATTTTGTTCCTTTAACCAAGCATGCCTCCTAATGACAGAACCCGTAACAGTGGCCCTGCAGGAGGCCTCTAGAGAATCAAAACCACATTGCAAAGTATGCTTTCCAACTTGTTCAGCTGCATGCAGTAAATCCTGCATTTCTTTGTTTTCTGCACATTCAGAATTTACCATCATTTTCTGTTTAAGCAGTGTCATGAGATATTGTTGATATTTGAGCATATGAAACTGGCAATTTAAGGCCCTTATAGCCAAGGTAGCAGATGTGTAAATCTTTTTTCCCCATCTATCCAGAGTCCTTGAATCACTGTCAGAGGGGGTAGGGTTTTTAGCAGTGGAAGCCTTGACCCCTTTGGGACCCTGCAAAATAGTTTCTGGATCTGCAGAAGGGTTTTGGAAAAGGAATTTATGAGAGTCAGGAACCCTGTAGTATCTGTCTGGCTTAACAGGAGCTGGAGGTAAGGAGTCAGGAGTCAGACTAGACTCTGAGAACACATCATCTACAATGTCTAACACAGGTGGAATAGCTAGTGGCCTGTGTTGAGGTAGTAAAAGGAAATCTCTGAGCCTTTTCTTAGATTCTGAAAAATCTTGGCTCTCCCAGTGGAAGTGCTCCCTCATGGTATGCAAGATTCCCCAAAAGAGTAGTCCTCAGGAGGAGAAGCTGAAGGAATAGATTCTTCAGCATCAGAATCCTCATAGGGAGGAAGAGAATATTCCTGATCAGAAGAGGAATCAGATGAAATGGAAACCTGATCTGAAGATTCATATTCTGTCTCTTGCCTAGGCCGCTTATCAGGAGGGGGATGGGAACCCCTGATCAAGGTAATTAAGTCCTCGGCCATTTTGAGTATCTGTTTTTTGGGCACTGAGGCCTGTCCATGTGGCTGGTGAACTTGTTTCTTTGTCTTTAAAGGTGCTTTAGTCTTTGCCTTTGAACCTGAAGTCGGTTTAATATATAATTGTTTTGGTCTGAATACACCCTCAGAAGCCGATGCCTGCTCAGCGGCTCCGGACCCATCTGAGGGAATAGTCTCCGAGGCTCCAATACCTTGAGTTTTCAGCGGCCTGGCCGACTCCACGTGGGAGTCGGAAGTGGCCTGCGACTCTAAAGGAGCAGGCGTCAGGGGCTGCGAAAAGCACCTCACTGAGAACCAGCGACTGGCTTAGGAGAAGCCTCGTCGTCGGTTTTGGACCTTGGTTGCCTGTCCTTTTCTTTCTCTTTGTGTTTTTTGTGAACTCCGGTAGTCGGATGGCTATCCAACGACACTGTATAATTAAATCTTTGCCCAAAATAGCTTAATGCAAAATTGCACTGACACTTAATAGTGCATTGGTTAAATCTAGCACAAAACCGACAACTAGAAACGTCGTGGTCAGGTTCTAGGCAAGGAATACAGTAAGAGTGAAAGTCCTTATGAGGTATTTGCTTCCCACAAGAAATGCAATTATTAACTTTTTCTGACATCGGTCTGGAGCAAGAAAAAAGTTTCCCCAACAGGGTACTTAGCTTTAAACGAAGACTTCGAATCTGAAACTCAAACACGAAAATCTCAGGAGTCGGCCGACATGCACTTGCGAACTGCTACTGCTTCGGGCAACGTGCGGCAAGAAAGACTGAAGAAAATGGCGTTGGCTGCATCTTTTATACCCCTGACGACCTGACGTCAGGGAAGAGGTGACAGCAACTGACGCAGGACCCAAGACTTTGGAATTCAGGCCGACTGAGGGCAACCTGCCAGCAGGATAACCCAAATGTAATGACTGCAACAGTGAAACACAAAGAACATCAGCAGAATTCAGATAAAATCTACCTTCTGAAAAGGGTAAAGAGGTAAAAAAATTCCTTCACATTATCAAAACAAGCCAAAACATAATTCAAGCATATGAATCCGACAATTCAGGATTCTAAAGGCTAAGCCAGTAGAAGAATAAATTATCTTTGCAAATCTATCAAAAGCTTTCCATCTTTATCTATAAGAGAAAGATTAGTTTAACAAGATGTTTATTAGCAACTTGACTAGAAATAGAGATAGCTTCAGTGTCAGATGAAAAAAAAAAACAAATACTTGTAAGGCCGAGAAACTTTATAAAGTCTGTCTGCCTTTTTAGAAAGTGCATGTTGACTATCATGCAGGATGAACCGGGATGGTTAGTGGAATACTCACTTGAATCATATCACATTTCCTCAAAGACGAGGGAATTTCAACTTACTCCCATTGAAACATAATTGTTCATTCTAGAAACAGTTTCAGAAAAAGAAAATACTTCCACAGGAGATTATTTGGAAATACTTTTCTCAGAATCAGAATCTGGGATTTGGGTAGAGACATTAGAAGATGCCCTGACCCTGTCCTTAAACAGAAAACTTCATAAACTGAGGGAGTTGACCTGTTTTTTTTTTTTTTCACAAATATTTAGGTAATTTTCAAGAGGTTTTACAGCCTGCAATAATCCATTAGCAAAATAAATAAATAAACTGCTCCTGATCAACAGGAAATGTGTTAGAAGAAGATACTTGTTTAACCTTTTGTCCTCCTTTCTACGGGCATTCCTGGAAGAGAACAGACTCATGGGTGTTACCTCATCCTAGGGAAGGTGTCTTTTCCCCTGGCTAAACACTCCCATGACCAAAGAAAGTGGCTCTACCATGCCAACGAACACTGGAACAGCCACAGGGTACATGGCTATCCTTCAGTCCATGGTGGCTGAAGGGACTACCAGATGGTTCTGGGACAGAAGCAGAATTATCTGAGGAACCAGTAATGGCCAAAACAGAACACCCACCAGTAGCTGAGGCACTGACTGAGCCTGCTGTATTGGTAAGGGATCTTTGTTAGTTTTCTTTTTCTTAGGTACAGAGGGAGGAGGAACTGAGGTACCATTAAGTTGTACCATACTGCTACTGTGAACGAAGCTTGAACCTTCATAAGCACTGCTGGAAGGAGTCAATAAAAAGATAAATTGTCACCAAGTGTACACAAGCACCAAAAACACTTACGATGCAAAAGAAACACACAAGCATTTGCAAAAGTAATATACTTTCCACAGAAACAGTGTCAAAATAAATGATAAACACAAATTAGACAGTAAGGTAGCCATCAATTGGCAGTTTCCGAAAATTTACTAAAATAGTGATAATTCTTAAAGGGACTGGAAACAATTACTTCAAAGTAGTAAAATGCAATGGAAGAAAGAAGCTGACTGTTGATCCTCTGAAGCCTTGGAGGAGTGCTCTTGTGGGCAGCAAGGAAGTACTGAAGGTTTTTGGCACTCAAGCTGCTGTTTTTCCCCTTAAACAGTTTGAGCAAACAGCAGCCTGGGGGCAAATGGCAAGGGAGCCAAGAGCTTTGGATGACTGTCCGGCTATTATATCCTTGGCAGAATATAACCCATATAGCAAAGGCTACTGCAGCAGCAGTGATTTATGATGAACTTCAAGTCTAGTAAAAACATTCTCCTTATACATTCAACAATAAATATACATTATGTCTAAAAAATGCAAATATTTGTTTAAAGCAGTAGTAATTATTTACTCACTCAACAGAATAACTTGAAGAATAGTCAAACATTTTTCACATAGGATATGACTTTAGAACACATCTAATGTTTAAATGTCCACAAACTTGGAGGCTGTTCAGCATTCAACTTACTCTGCCATTTTAATTATTCTGTTTTGAGTAAATTGTTTAAACCTCCATTATGTTTATCCATGTTAGTCTACAACAAAAAATAAAAACTTCTTAAAATTACTTTATATAATAGAATATTTGTATAAAGTATTATTACTATTTTTTCACCTTGATATCAGACAGTAATTATGATCTTACCAGAATGTTGGATCCTTTTAACCTCTTCCATCTAATATGTCTGACAGATCTTCTTTTGCTTATTGGATCTGAGGAGACAAAACTAGACTTCCAACTTTGAGCTTCCTTAAGTTTTCCCAGTTTGCTAACTGACAATAAAATAGGTATGTCCAATAAAGCTGAAGACAGCAAGACAGAGAAAGGGAGAGAGACAGAGAGGAAAAGATCTTCCAAGTTCTTTAGATGTTAGCAAGTAAAATGGGGATAGAAAGGATGTTTTTTGTAGTGGATGGGCTAAGATGAAATGATCATGTTTTATGGTAAGTATATAAATAGCATAACCTATTCATCATGTCCATCTTATCTGACTGATAGGTCAGAGTCCCAAGCTACTGAACATCTCAGTGGAATCATGACAGGAAACTTTTCAAAATCACAGCTCCAAATGAAGCCATAGCTCTTGAGATTATAGCCAATTTGCAATGTTTGACAAAAATATGTAGCATGGACCACATTGCTGCTGCACTTATCAACAAGAAGAGCTTCTGAAAAGGGCCATAAAGGTGGCTACAGATCTTGTAGAATGAGCTTTGGGCTTGCATAGCAAAGGATGACTGTTGTTCAAGCAGGCAAAGGTGATACAAGCAGAAAGCAATTTGGATAATGCAAACTTAGAAACTTTGGAACCAAGTATGTTTGCAGCAAAGGATATGAACTGAAAGTTTTAGTCCTACCCAGGTAACATCTCAACTGACAATGGATATCCAAGGTATGCAGAATATATTGTCTCTTGTAAGAATGACTGGGGAAAAAAATGGCAGATGAATGGACTGGTTCAGATTAACTTCAGATGCCAGCCTGGGAAGGAAGGAAGGAAGGATTTCTACTTAATAAAACTCTGCTGTTATGAAATACAAGATAAGAAACCGAACAAGAAAGTACATCCAATGGAGAGATTCTTCTGGCTGAAGTGACAGCCACCAGGAACAATGTCTTCCAAGACATAAACTTCAGGAAAGCAGAAGACACTGGTTCAAAGGGAGGCTTTGTCAAAAGAACAATCAAAGGGAGGCTTTGTCAAAAGAACAAAACTGAGGTCCCACAGAGGAACTGGTTTTCTTATTGGTAGGTAAAGTAGAAAGGTCTCTTTAAGGAAGGCATTATATAACCCGTGAGAAGCCATGGAACAAAAGTCAATACCCTATTAAAAATTGGAAATAGCTTTAAATTGTATTTTGATAGTGAAGACACACTGGAACCTTAATCAAAGATATGTAGCAGGAAGATAAGTATCTAAGGGGCAGATGTAATTGAAGAGTCTATCCCTTGACCAAAAGGCCAAGCCAAAAAATGCTTCCACTTACTGCAGTAAATTCTACATGTGGACTCTTTCTGCAATGCCAAACAGAATATGAACTACTTTTGAAGACAAAGAAGGGTCTCTGGCAATGACTGAAATTGGAGAAACCACACAATCAATTTGAGGTACCGTGGATGGATGGATGGATGGGAAATAAGGTCATTCCTGGGGACTAATAATCAGGGTAGCTTTCTGAGCTGAGGCTTCAGTACTGGGAACCAATTTTGTTGGGCCAGTACTGAGATTTTGCATCAGATTGCTTCCTGAATTAACCTGGACATCAGGGGAAGAGAGGAGAAGGTATAATAGAGACCAGGAGTCCAATTTCCAACAAAAGGATCTCTTGGGGACTGTCCCTTTGGGGGAAGTAGGGCAAAATATTTGCTGCATTTGATGTTGTTTGTGGGGGAGCAAAAAAGACTGCAGCAAGGAAAGTCCCAGCAATGAAAAATCTGATGAGCCACAGATGAATTTAGAGAACACTCATGAGGCAGTTGTATGAGTCTGCTCAGCATGTCAGCAAGACAGCTGACCTTCCTGGGAATATGCATCGCTACCAAGAAATGATGCAAAGTGATTACCCACTGCCACACTGTCATGACTACTGTCACATTGTCTACCTCTTCTGAAATTAACCCTGAAGGCAAAAAGTTTTGACGTTCTCAGAAAGCCAGGAGGACATTCTCTCATCTCTAGGAAAATGGTGTGAAGATTGGCTCCCTGCTCTGTCCAAGTATCTTGGACAACACTCTCCTGATAATGCCCCCCACTCCAAGGAAAAAGCGTCCATAGGTACTACAGCCAAGTGAGGGGGCATAAAGCATTGTCTCACTTGGAGAACCAAGTGGGAAGTTAACCACTAACTTTGCTGTGTTCTTCAAAGATAGGTTATTAACATAGGTACTGATAGGGGATCTGATAACTGGGATTACTGAACCAAGAGTAGCCACTTCAGAATTCTCATATGATAACATACTAGATGAAACACTGATATGGCGGATGCCATCAGCCCTAGGACTCAAAGAACTATGAGCACTGGTGGGGATGCAAAATGCAGAAGATGCTGAACAGAATCCCTTAAAAACTTAATCCTTTCCAGTGGAAGGGAGACAAAGGATAAGGTGATATCTAGGTGGCATCCTATAAATTGAATGGTTTGTCCTGGCTCCAGAATCAACTTCTTGTAATTTATAGAAAGGGTCAAGGACAAGCATAGGTGGAGCAAGTAGTTTCAGGCCTTGAGGAGGGACTCCTTTATTGTAGCAGCAAAGAGCCAGTCATACAGTTAAGGAAGAAATGGATCCCTTGTAGCCTCATGTGAGCTACTACCACTGACATGCATTTGGTAAACACCTGGGGGAGGGGTGTAGTGAGGCCAAATGGCAGGTGTCTGAAATGGAATTGTCTATTCTGATGTGAAAGTAAGCATCCAAAAGATCGAATGAGCACATTGAATCATTTGCCTGCAAGCAAGGCAATACCACCTGTACCATGACCATTCTGAAGGGGGTCTTTGTTACACACTGGCTGATGTCACAGGTTGAAGGGTCGAAGACTGGCCTGAAGTCCTTGCTTTTCTTAAGAACCAAAATGAATCAGGAATAATAACCCGACCCTATATGATCATGCAGGATCTCTTGGATGGTTCTTTTTTGAGGGGGCAGAGAGAGAGTTTCTCTTCCGGCTGACTCTTGATGGGGCATGACATTTGAAAGTGGTTGATGTGGAAGGGGAGGGGTACTGAAAAAGGGAATTTGTAAAGCCTTTAGCTATTATTCTACTTACCCAAGGATCTTCCATGAAGGCCATCCATGTCAGAGAGTAGAGGGATAGATGACCTCAAACTGCCTCCAGCAGAGAGAAGTCAGGCAGTTCTTGAGGGACTGTTTTGTTGTCTGTCTGAGAAAAGCCTATGATATCTCTGGTTCTGCTCCTCTGTCAGGGTTTTATTCTGGGTGTCCCTATAAGAAGTAGACTTACAGGTCTGATACTAGGATTTTTTAAAGCATAGAGACTGGAGCCCCTTCTAGCTGGAATTGTATAATCAAGTCGGTCCTTGAGTCCTAGGGCAGAGACTTTCCATTGTTTGTTTCTTCTTTTTTACATTATGCATTTTCTTTTTTTTTAATAAATGGATTAAATAAAGATAATCTGTTATAACAGACATTAGTAAAGGACACTGAAGTTGTCTGCAAAGTTGCAAATGCAAAGCCAGGCATGATGTCTTACTGTGATGGCTGCACCTGCTGCTCTCACTGCTCCATCAGTTGCATTCTGCATATGCCACGTGAAGAGGTTGGTAATATTAAACATGGTGCCCGAGGTAGTCTCCAGTTGTTTTTCTGCAGTCTAAAGTTGCCGGCGTTTTCAGAGAGGCCAGAATTCAAGGATCTCAAATTAAAAGAAGCAAAAGTAGAAGGTATATAGATACTGTATAAGTAAATACGGATAAAGGAAAATTAGCTAGTTAGCCAAATGTTAGAAATATAGGAGGAGGAGCTTCTGACAACCATGTCTATGCGGTTTGGCAGCTAACATGATCTGACACATCTTCATCTAGTGGTGCATAATGAGTAGGGAAAAAATTAAAGAAACTTGAGGCTGGAGCACCAGTTTTGCCAGCTCGGATCTGACAAGTGGCCTGAAGACCCATTAGTCAGGTCAGACAGATGGGTGACTACCTCTCAACTGTCCAGACATTTGCCTCATATTTTTGGTCTGTTCCTCATACAATTTGTGATTTTCTGGCAAATCACTGAGGATGGAAGCCACTGAATAATGACATACACTTGAGTTTCAGACTTCATAACCTTCAGAAAATGCTTGCTAACATAAACCCTATCATTCTAGAAACTTCCTAGGTTTATAAGAGCAATATTTAACATCTGTCACTCTTTTTGGGCCTTTGTCTCCCACTCCCATATTATTTTAGACTTCGTCCAGATTTCTTGCACTAAAAGGTTGAGAGGTGTGGATGAAGTGGATACATGTGCTTCCTCTAATGCTTTCATTTTCTGCTTACCTTACTATATAAAAAACTGTGACATGCAGTGTAGAGTGAGGAGTATTTTGATGGTTTTGTTTACAAATGTAACACTGACAAATATTCACATTATTCAACAGAATGGTTTAATTCATATACATCTGGCTGTGTGCCAACAGAGATGCAGCATGACTGCAAAGCTGTCTCTAGACATTCACTTGCTAGAGAAGCAGGAGTGGGTCCCTTATTCAACTCTTTATAAGACTTTTTTCAATAATAATTCTTTATTTTTCCTTTTTTTTTTTCTAAATGTTAATATAATACTACAACCTATTTACAATATATACATGAATGCTTCCAACAGTTACATAGAGTCATTATACATAACTATACACTTCTAAATAGATATTGCAGGAAAGAAAAAAAAAAAAAAAAAGAGTAAAAATCTAGTATCAATATAAGGCTTGTCTATAGACAACTCCATATTTAGTCTGTACTTCCCAGAGAAAAGTGGAATGGAACCTTAAGCTACGACAATGTTAAAGATTTGCTCCCATATTTTTGTATTACTACACTTTTCTTATGATCACTAATTAATAATTTATGTGCTAGAATATGTTTTATCGCTACACTCTTGAAATTTTCTCATGAAGTCTGGGATGGATTCAACCAATTTGTAGCAATATACAGCTTCATTAACAAAAAAATATTTACAAGTATGATCCTTTGGGATCTATCCAAATTAGTTGGCGGAATATGCAGAATCATAAACTCCCAAGAGAGTGTAGACTGTTGATATCCCATTTTTTGTAGTTGGAATTTCAACGAATTCCAGAGTTTAAAAATACATTTACAACTCCAGAACATGTGTAAAAGGTCAGCCGTTTGATTTATACAATATGGACATTTGGGTGAGTTTTTTTAGTTAAATTTATATAAAGTGAGACGCGTATAATACGCATTATTAAATATCATCAACTGAGTAAATAATAACTTCTGAAGGGACACTGATTTTAAGGTTAAGTTAATTGCTCTCACTATTTTACTATCTTCAATCGTTAACAATTTCTCCTTCCAGTATTTCGATAAAAGTATTTGGTTATTATATTTCACCTCTTTCATCAAACTATATGACGCTGTTACATATTTACATTCCTGTGTTAAGGTTTGCCATAAGTTTAGGCAAATGTTTAAATCTTCTTCTTTAATTTTGAAATTCCTATTACTAAAATAGCTTATTGATAAGTCCTTTAACTGTCTTATAATTAAATACGACTTAGGGAGATCCATCTCTCTTAGTATGTTATGTATTGAGATACCTAGAAAGGGATATAAATCGAGTATGGTTAAATTACTTATAAGTGGGAATTTCTTAAGGTCTATCAACTGATTACCAATTTTCAAATTCGGGTTTTTATGAAATGGTTGAAAAATCATCATATATTGTAAAAGATTTAGTGAGTTAAACAGACTTTGTACTGATATTATATATATTTTAATATGCTCCATCAAAGCGTACATTTTAAGGGTATCTTTGTTTAAAAAAGGTAATGCCTTACAATTAATACCCAGACCAGCAACATGTTTATGATTTAGAATCAACAACTTAGGAGCCCATTTCGAATTGATCCCATCAAAGTTAACTACTCTTAGAATTCTATTAGCATTTATTATTAAATAATATGTTTCAAAGTTCGGTAGTTCCAACCCACCCCTATTTTTTGGAGTCATCAGTTTGTCATAAGATATCCTAACTTTTCTAGGTTCCCATACAAATCTAGCTAATTCTGTATGAAGTTGTTTGAAGAATTTCTTGGAAATTTGAACTTGAGTAGCTCTAAAGATATATAATATTCTGGGAAGTATGTTCATTTTAATAATTGAGGTCTTTGCCATTAGTGGTAATTTCAGATTATCCCATCTTTTTAAATCAAAGACTATCTGTTCCCAAATTAACTTAACATTATTTACGTAAAAGTCTCTATTATCTGTTGAAAAAACAACCCCTAAATATTTTATTTTTTCTTTGGATTTTACCTGCCCTACCAATGGTAAAAGCGAGAAGGGTGTAGGCGTCTTTAATGGGAATACCTTGTTTTTTTTTTTATTTATTTTGTAATTAGATATTTTTGCAAAGTCTTCCACAGCTTTTAATATTTTCTTAATATCTGAAACTGGTGTTGTGCAGTAAATATTCAAATCGTCCGCAAAAGCAGCCATGGAAATCTTCGTACCATAAATTATTGGAGCATTGTGATAAATATTTTTTGATATGTAGAAATAATGGTTCTAAATATAAATTGAATAATATAGGAGAGAACGGACATCCTTGACGGGTACCATTCTTAATTTGAATTCTTTTTGAGAGATTCCTATTAATAACTAGATTTGTATAAGGATTATTATATAGTTTTTTTAAAGTTAAAATGAATTATTGCGGTATATTAAAACATGCTAAAATATCAAACAAACATTCTAGGTTCACTCTATCAAAAGCTTTTTGTGCGTCAATTATGAGTGCATATGCATTAAAGTTCCTGTGAGTGGCATAAGAAATCAGTGTATGAAGTGATAACGTATTATCTGTAGTTTGTCTGCCATTTATAAAACCGGCTTGTTCATCTGATATTATCAGGTTAATTACCTTCTTCAATCTATTAGCCAAAATCGATGTCATAATTTTCATATCTATATTCAAAAGTGAAATAAGTCTATAATTATCCGGGTTATGTAAATCAGTATTCTCTTTCGGTATAAGAATAGTTTTCGAAGCATTAAAGTGCGGGTCAGTAATTTTATTATTAGTTATATAGTTGAATACCTGTGGAAGTATTTTCCCCAATATATCACTAAAAGTTTTATAGAATTCTGTGGTCAAACCATCCAGTCCCGGAGCTTTATATGGCTTCAACTTCTTAATTGCATCCGTTATCTCCTCTGAAGAAATTGGTTTAACTGAGTTCATATGAAGCTCATCACCAATCTTCAGAAAGATAATTTTCTGCAGAAAATCATTATTATTCTTATTTATATTTACTTCCTGTTGCTCACCATATACTTGTGAAAATATTAGTTCAAATGCCTTCATGATATCTTCAGTATTGGTATATGTTTTATTGTTAAAGTGTATTTCAGAGATTTGAGAAGGTATTTTCGATTGATTAATAATACGTGCTAGTGCTTTTGAAGGGGTCTGTATGTGATTGGCGTATTTTACCGCATTTTCTGCTCATAAAATGATAATTTACTGTTTTGTAATAAAAAAAGGTCCTTCTGACATTTTAATAACTCCGTTTCAGTTTGTTTACTATAATTCCCAATTAGATCCTGATCCAGTAATTTAATTTTAGTTTCCAATTCTTGTATGTATCTCACTTGTAATTTCTTATAAAAAGTAGCCTTTTGGAGAAACATTCCTCTAATTTGTGTTTTGGTAGTTGCCCATTCTATGTCGGGAGGAAGACGGTGTTCCAAAAGATTAGCTAGTAATTGGTTAAAGAACTCCTGAGCTTCTTTTATTACATCTTCTTTATGCAATAGATATGGATTTAATGTCCAATTATAACCTCAAAAGCGTATCTTATGACTAGTGTCCTTATTGAAAGTTAATGTGATCCTAGAATGGTCCAACAAATGTCGAGCTTGTATATATATATATATATATATATATATATATATATAAAAGGATCAAAAAACATTAGTGCGTTTGAAATTAGAAAAAAGTCGATCCTGGACCACATTTTATGACAACTTGAATAAAATGTAAAGTTATTTGCATTCATTTGATTCTTATTGTATTTAAATGGATCATATAATTTAAAATCTGTTTTAAATTCCTGTAGTGCTATCACTGCTTGGTTATTAAAGGACCTATGGGAGCTTGATTTATCTAATTTAGGGTCTTGGTATGTATTCCAGTCACCTCCTATTATTATATAGTAATTATTATATTGATTCAGGATAAAATAAAGTGATGTTAATGAAACATTGTTGATTGGTACATGGGGCATATATGTTAAGAAGTATCACCGGTTTATCGTAAAGTTTGGATACAAGAATCACATAACACCATCTTCCCTCTTTGCCCATTTTAAAATCTAGGATTTTCTCTTGGTACTGACTTTTAATAATAATCGCCACCCCTGCACAATTAGTTGTCCCTTCCGAAGCTATCACCTCTCTGATCCATTTCTTATTTTTAAGGGCAGTCCATTGGTCATTAGTCAAATGGGTTTCTTGTAACAAAATAAAACATGCTTTTGACTGGAGGAGTAAATGAAAAAATAATTTCCTTTTTTTCAAATTCTGGAAGCCTTTAACATTCCATGAGTCTATTATCCACATACTAAGATTTTTAAAACTTTAAAGTATATTTTAAAATTGAAAGACGATACTAGATTCAGATGTATTAGCACAGTATATAATATCTGGAAGCAATCTTGACATCCTATCCCTAACCAGTGCCTATCCACTATTCCCCTGGACCAGGACAAAGATTGTTTTTTTACACTGTATAAACTTCTATTGGTACACATCATTACTAAATAACTGTTCTTTATCTTACAAAATAACACACTAAAACATGCAAAAAACCTATAATAACTACATCTAACTCTACAAAACCTAACCAAAACATTCCCTACTAAACACTGACATCTATCTACAGCTCTTGAACACATTATTTAGTTAACACAAATGATATTCCTTACATGCAAAATTACTATTCTACCTCTCTAATAGTTAACATATATTATTAGTTCTATAATTTGGTTATATTACCCTAGAATATCTAATTATCTTATTTAAATCTAACCTAAACAGATATATGACAGTACTCCTATTAAACAGTAATGTTATTGACTTCAAAATAATACACTATATGTTTAATTTATATTTAAAGCATTAAATTTGACATTGCTTATCTAATCTAATTTATTTAACATTGTGATGACAGCAGCATTGGTGAATACAAGTAGCATTAACTATGCTTAGCAGATACTATATCTAAATATATAAACAATATCTAAATAGCACAGTTCCCAAAACATTCACAACCACATCAGAAAAATAACCTTCAATTTCCCTAGGAATACCAGGATATATTATGTGTTTTTAATTTACTAACTATCCCAGCATTAAAACCCCTTTTTATCTAAACATTTACAGTATTAAAACACAATCTAAAAGCAGGAGAATAAATATTGCAGTACAATACAGTATTACTGGTACATCCACATTCAGGCAAACTACCTAGGAAAATAGAATAACTATTGTAACTTTATGTTACTTCTACCATATTAATTAAATGACACATTTTAATCACTACATTAATATACAGTTTAAATCCTACCTGAATGAATTCACATTCCCTTTTACAGTAATAAAGTTAAAACATACATTAACAGTCCACGAAGCCTCGTTTTACGTTCCCAGTAGGTTCCCCTTCTTCCACAGCACTCTATCTACTTCCTGGTCATGAAATCCTGTCTTCGAATTCGTGAAGGGGGAACCATTACGCGGATGGACTTCCGGATGTGCCACAACGAAAGCGGACCCTCAGCAGCATCTAAAGGACTTCCTGTTGCCTCACGAAGGAACACAGTTCGTATTAGCTGTAAAGGTTTGTGGAATCTTCGTAAACAAGCTGGACCTGCAAAAAAAAAAACTAGTTAATTATTAACCAAAGGGCCTGGTGAAGAAGAAAGAACAAACAAAGGATTTTGGAGCCTCGAGGTATAGTAGGCATGGAATCCCAGTATCCACGTTGTTGTAAACAGACTGAATGTTCCAGTTAAGCTTCCGAAGTTGGGAGGGATTTGAAAATCTTCAAAAAGGTAAGTTTTGCTTCTTTTTTTGTAGAAATGGAATATTTGGATCCATCAACTGTAAAAATTAATGTGTTAGGATATTTCATCTGGAATTTAATATTCTTTTCAATAAGGAACTTGCAGTATGGAGCTAATGCTTGTCTGGCTTGTCTTATTTGCAATGGTAAATCTTGTCCCATAGAAACTCTATTATTTTGCCACATAACATAACCTCCATTCTTTTTAACAGTTAGAATTATTTTATTTACATCCTGGTAATTAAGAATTTTGACATAAACCAGTCTAGGAATATTTGTGGCTTGTGTTTCCCTGAGAGCTCTATGGGCTCTTCCTATAACAATTTGCTTAGCCATATCAGCGTCCTTGAACAATATTTCCAGTATTTGTATAATGGTAGACATTAAATCATTATATTGAATAGTTTCAGGAATTCCTCTGATAATTATGTTGTTCCTTCTGGATCTTGCCTCCAAGTCCAGAATCTTGTTTTGCATAGATTGAATGTCCAGGTCATGAATATCTGTTTTTTTTTTTGTAAGCAATGTTATTCTGTCCTCATTTTTGGATATCCTAGCTTCTGATTTCTCTATCCTTTCAAGAATTTGACTGCATGTGGCACCAAAAGAAAGTACCTGGTTTGAAAGTTCTTTTAAAGCTTCTTGTATGGGCAACAAAGCAGTTTTGATGTCTTCCATGTTAGCCAGTTGATCCGGTTTATTTGTCATTCCAGTTTTTAAAAGTTCCTGTTGTTTTACAGTTTTCTGTCTTTTGATTATTGAATCTTTTTCTGGTGACTGTAGTGCTGATAATTTGGTTTTAGTTGTTGTTTCCATGCTTTTTTCCTCTTTTGACATCGTGAAACAGAAGTCAGACAGATCCTTTGTTTAATACTATTTTCAGAGTCAGGCAAACAATCAGCTCTAATCCTCTGAATTTAATTAGTTTCCTTCTGTTCTTTTACCTCTCAGGCAATGTTTGATTGTAGTAGAATAGTTATGTCCAACGATTAATGCAAAAAATCTTGTAGTATAATCTCAGGGTTGATTTTTATTCGAGTATCTGGAGAGCTGTAGATGTACAGTGTCTACAGAATGGTGGCCATCTTTGTCTCCCATTTATAAGACTTTTAAAAGCCTGCTTATAACCCTTGTTAAACTGGTACTAATATAGCTATACAAATTTGTGCCATAACTCTGCTGCACACAACAAAATATACTGTTATCACAACTATAGCCTCCTCTATCATATGATGATCTTTATCTTATGTGTCCCTTCTCCACTCCTTTCCTTGGGCTGCTCTAACTCTTATCTTACTATGTCCTAGACAAAAAAAAATCTTTATTGAATCATCATTTGTGATATAAGCAAACTTTTAGTACAGAAGTAAACAAACCATATTAACAAGTTCACATTTACAGGCATTATATATCATATACATTCTTCTGTACAATATACACAATCCAATTTTACATAAATTGTTCATTTCCTACCTTTTCATAAACCTCAGTCCTTCTCTAAAACATTTTCTGCATGTATTGTTCCTACAATTTCCATTTTGTTCTATGTAATTTGTTCTTGCCTTTTCTAAAAAAAAAAAAAAAAACACTTCCTGTTCTTTTATGTCTATTACAATATTCATTACTTCAAGTACCGTTGGTTTACACTTTGATTTCTATTTTCAAGTAACTACTTTGTTGGCAGCCACCAGAATTAAACTTAACAAGGACTTACTATGTCTAGACAATTCAGATCCTGTATCCCAGCTCAGAAAATCATTTCCTTAGTTACGCCTGTTTGCCCTGTATTCCTAACAGAGTACTCTGTAGGGAATTTCAATGTCTGCCAATTCATTACATTCCAAAAACATATGCTCCCAGGTACCTCTTTCTTCCCCATCACACCTCCAACATTTGCCATATACCTGTGGAAAATTCTTTGGAGTCTGCTTGGGGTACAAAAGTACCTATGCAAACACTTCAAAGCAAAAATCCTAAACCCTCTAGACTTTTTTGCACATTTGGGAGCCATATATATACATGTCCTCCCATTGTGAAATACTCATCTAATCTCTCTTCCCAATCTTTTCTGACCGCCTCTGATTAATTCCTATAGTTATTGAGCAATATTTTAAATGCCTTACAAATTATCCCTTTTTTAACAGCAGTCTTTGCTCTAGATTCAACTAAAAACTCAACTAGTACAAGTCTTTCACTTATAATTCCCCTATCCCTTTCTCTTTGCCTACATGCTGAACTCAATCCCTGACAGAAAAGGAAGCATCTAGCCTGGAGTCTAAATGTCCTTAGTTGGGTTCCTTTGCTAGTTTCCTCTGGTAAATTCAAAGCCCATCTTGCCTAATCTCTGTCCCCCCTAACTGCAGTCAACACTATTGGCAGAGTCTTCTTTCTTTATTCCTCTGTTGGCATAGTTCTTAGTACGGTTTCTGCTACTTTATAAATACAATATTCTAGATGACTGTTGTTATTCTCATTAAGGATCTGCATCCAAAATCCCATTCTCTCTCCATATGTCTTGAACCTCCACTTCATCATCATCCCTTTCCAAGGTGAATTGCAATTTTTGCTTGTGTTATGTATAAAAGCCTTAAAGGGACAATCCCAATGTTTAAAATTCGGGTCCAACTTTAATCCGACCAAAGTAACACCCACTTTTAAAGCGTCACAGAATTCCTGCCCACAGTGTCATTTTACTTGTACATCCTCTTCCCCAGTCTCTCTTCAGTTCCCATACACAACAAAACACTCACTTTATGTTCCTATCACCATCACCGTAAGTCTTATTTTCTGTTGCCATAGCAACAGTCCCGTGAAATATAGGGAAAGTGAATTGTGAGTTACCTCTCAACCTCTTCTGAGAAAAAGGAACTGACTAATAATATGAGACAAAAATCTGGATATACTGCGAAAATCTGGACAGTTGAGACCAAAGAATTACAGTAGAGCTATGGAGCTTGAACTAACGCTAACTGCCGTTATTATTTTACAGTCGCTAAGCAATGCTGTTTAGCGAGTGTAAAATAAACAAAAAATTAGAACTGTATGCACGTGTGTGTATGTGCGAGTGAAATCAAGCGAGACGTTATTTTACACTCGCTAAACAGCACTTTTGCTATTTAGCGAGTGTAAAAGAAATATAAAATAATAAAAGTGTGCGTGTATATTTCTTTACATTTCTGAATGTGTGTGTGAGTGTATGCGTGCTTGAGTGGATGTTATAAAATAATAAAAGTGTGCACGTATATTTCTTTACATTTCTGAATGTGTGTGTGAGTGTATGCGTGCTTGAGTGGATGTTACAAAATAATAAAAGTGTGCGTGTATATTTCTTTACATTTCTGAATGTGTGTGTATGCGTATGCGTGCTTGCGTGGATGTTATGTCAAGATGTATGCATGTTTTGTGAAGGAGTTATAGCTCTCACAAAATGCTGCAAGATTAACTAAAACCTTTTAAAACATTTAAGTGGTAAAGGCTTAATTAAAACAGACGCTTTAGCTATGCTGCCTATAAAATGAGTCAGACATATCTGCCAGGTATTTGAATGGTCTAATTTATAAATAAGAACCACTCCTAAGTCATATTTTTATGCAGTGATCATCCTGGTAAGTATGTTCCTAATGGATTTTGTTTGAGTTGAAAGTAGTAGTGCAGGTAACAGCAGAAAGGTATGCTTGTTATTTGTAACTAGAACTGCATCTCCTCTGTATCTGTAACTGACTATGAAGTGATATGTTTTAAAACAGCTTGGAATATATTCATCATTTTGTACTTCAGTATACCATAAAGGGTAATACTACACCTGTAGAACCTGATTACTCCTTAATAAGATAATTAAAATGTCATTGCTTCTGCATACCTATATACTGGATTGCTTGTGAAAGATTTGCTTAGAACATGCTACAAATGAACCAGATTTTCAAAGAACATGCAAGTACAGAAGCATGCAGCTAAATCAGTGTATTTATTTCTAAGGACATTTTCACAGTTTTTGACTCCTCTTCTTGTCAGCTGCTACAGAAGTTAAATTGTTTTATATGAAGTCTTTTAAGCTGCTTTGTCATAACTGTCCAATGACCATTGCAAATTATACACTGACCTATAATAATGAAATGTCACTATACAACAAGTAATAAACTAAGGTATCAGATGCAAGTTCATTATTTAAGTGCAATAAGACACCCCTTTGTGTTTATTAGTGGATTTATCCAGGTACCACATGGTTAAGACACCTGGTTTGCACCTTAGGACACTAGACTCAGAGATAAATCCATGTTATACTGTCATTTTTACGATGGAGGTGTGACAGACTTTAACCTCACTACCAAATTATGGTACCGACTATTGTCCCTTACTGCTTAAGCAGATCATCATAATTTTATTTTGCTCAAGCTCCAAATTAGCTTTGAGGATGCAAGTCAGCATTTCTCCTTGTGAAGAATAATGAATGAGGTAAAATAGCTGTAACTTACCTTTTAATAAAAGTCACTTAACCTTTTCCCATTGCTTGAATACATGAGTAGGAAACTATTTACCTAATGAACTGAAGAGAAAGAATTACTTAACTTGTAAAATATATTATGAAAATAGAGTTCCTTTAGTTTCATCTTTCTTCGTAAGTAGTTAATCTGTAATCAACTTCTTCAGTCCTATAAATAGTCCCAATAAATTGCCACCTGGCTCACTGATAGGACAAAAGAAGTTAGGCTCAGAGAATCCACAAACAGACCAGTCACTAGTGGAGACCCACAGGGATCAGTGCTGGTGCCTCTCCTTTTTGGCATTTACTTCTCTGAAGTGAAAGGCAAATGTCAGACTTTGACCACATGTTGACAGTAACTTAACCTTTGACAGCCACGTGTCTACCATAGTGAGAAAATCATTCTATGTTGTATAACTGATAAGTAAGAACATGTCATACAGGTCCAAGGAGGTCATTGTTTTATTGTACTCAGCTCTCATCACACCAGTCACAGAGCTTAACGCAACCTTAAGCATGTACCTGACAAGGCACTTGAGGTAGCCTGAGTGACCACAGAGGATCCTCACAAAAAGAATACAGGGAGTAAGCAACATGTCCTATGTGGACCATCTCAAAGCCCTAGTCCTATACTCAGTCTCCTACAGACTGCTGGGCTACAATCTATGCCTAGCCTATAAGGCATCCACTGATCCCAAACTGATGGATTTGTTGCACATCAGCAAAAGAAATAGCATCAGAAATAGCTGTTCTAAGGACCTAAACCTTGTCTGCAACATAAACAGTGTGTGTGTGTGTGTGTGTGTGTGTGTGTGTGTGTGTGTGTGTGTGTGTGTGTGTGTGTGTCAAAGATTATACCTCTTTTCTGGAACAGGCTTCACCTCCATGTGAAGCAAATCTCATCCCTAATCATATTCAAATGTAACTCAAACCAATGGATGAGAAATTGCAAATTTACCCTTGGTTTGGCACCTATGTCTCTAATGGACAAGGGCAGTCTCTAAATGCTTGATATGTACAAGCCTATATCATAACTCATAAAATTCCTTAGGGTATTGAGACTTCAGAAATATTTTGGTACATTTGGAGCAAGCTTGGCTAGGTGTAAAATGACTCCTGTGCCAATAGATGTGTAACCACCTATGAACCTTTTAAAAAAAAAAAGTATACAAAATAATTTGGGATTATTAGAGATGCGTGTCTCCATGTGGGTATGTTCTCTGCTTCACAATGATAGTAGTTTTCTAGACCCATTAGAATGACTATGACCACCAATTATAAATTTGGCTCTTTTATATCTAAGTGCTGCGGCAGCTACCCCAAATGACAAAAACTGAATTATGCTGCATCTTTTTCATGTATATGACCACAAGACTCTTAGCATTTGTACAAATATTTTAAAGTAAAAAGCAGAATAATATCTAGTATTTCAGGGCACATAGTCCTCTGTTTTCTTTCAGTATATCATCTTTGAAACTTTGGTATTAAGAATCTGATTACTGACAAAGGCAATAATTGATGAATCCCTTAAGCCTAGTTTAGGCATCTTTGCATCAGTTATAAGTGGTGTTCCAGGGAATTTCATTTCAGAACCACCTCTTTCTCCAGCCTGAAGGACAGCCTCATCATGATACCTTCCCTTTCAAGCAATGAGGTACCCAGCAGTGCAGGATGTCTTGTACCTTCATAAGTCAAGGAGTCACATAAATATCAAAACGAGATCTAAACCTGTTTCAGACCTTCAATAACATAAGATGAGAGACATATTAATTGCTCAGTATCTCCCTCACCTCTAGAATAGACTCCCTCTTCAGACAAAGCAGTGTGATGCATTATCTTCATTCAAACAGGATGTAGATAATTGGATGGGTATTCATAAATTCATCCAGGGCTTGACTAGCATAGCCCTCCTTGATATGGGAGGTACAGCTAGGGTGTGAACTGGTGAGGCATAATGGTCACAAAACTCAGTAGCCTTCAACTTTCTATGATTCCTACAATTACACTAAAGGTGTTCCAAGTACCCTTAAATATATATGTCAGGTGGAAGTATCCAATTCACCATGAATGCTTTTGGCAAAGTGTCTCTGCACCAGTTTGTTTCAAGGTGTACCTCCACACCCTACCCCCACAGTGGTGGGGCTCTAAGAACTGCACAGTACCATCACCTGATGCATAAACTTAATGGTACTTTTCATACTCAGTGTAGTTACTCCACCTCATATTTGATATTATCTGAAGAGATCCTATTAGTCCTAATGCATACCACCACCAAGTGGTTGCCACCTATTAGCCCCTCACTTTTCTTGCAGCAATTAGTGCACTCAACCAATCTACCTGGATGCACACAAACAAAAACACACACACACACACATGCTCGCACACACTACATATGTACATACACACATGCACATACATGTACACATACACAAAAAAACACATGTAAACACAAACTTAATGTGATCTGTGTATTTAAACCTCTTCCTCCTAAGCAAACCTTAGTATGACTGATGCACTTCCTCCAGCTTGACAGTCAGCAGAGTTATTCCAACCCATACATGCTGCTGTTGACATGTGATCCTTTCCTCCTCCTTCATTGGTTAGTAGTCAGTGTACTCATCCACCCCTTTCCTTCCAAACATTAACTAGTATTCTCTTTCCTTCTTTTAGTGGTCAGTGCCCCTGACTTCATTCCATCTATTCTGTCACTGATTGGAGCCACCCCAACTCATCAGCCAGTTAATCATGGATTGGAATTCCCAGCTTACCCCCTTACTATTTACATTGCTAGTCCTTGATCCTGGTCTTCATGTGTTCTCAGCCTGTTACAACTGGAAATCTGTTCCCATTCCACAGTCGTCACCCCAGTAGCAACAGTGTTATTTTTTTATATTTATGTATGTATGTATAATGCGTTATGTACAAAGACTGTTCCCTTACTCTATGCAAGAAATAAAACTCTAACAAAAAAAAAACTACACGAAGGCATCCAGGACAAGTCGCAGCCAAAATATATTCAAATAGTTAAGCACTTTCATTCCACATATTTTAACACAAACTTCATCCAATTTCCCAAGAAAGCTGTGGAGTGAAATCCCTTTTTTGCATGAACATTCCTTTTCTCCCCTTTACAAAAATGGAGACCCCAGTTTCCTAATTTAGAGGTACTAGGGTCTCCATCTCTGCAGCACTAAAAGGAATGTTAACTATGACACTTCAATATCCAGTGACTTCAGCATTTCCAGATGGACCTCATTTCCACTCATACCTTAACACCTCAAAACTGTCTAAATACTGCACTGACTTCATCTACAGAAGTGGACCCAGTCCCAGCATTTGCTTCTAGAACTACCTCCTCAATGGAAACATGTCCACCAGCTTCAAGAGTTCATCATTCCCTCTTCCTGCCTCTAGATGAAGTTAACGTTTCTTTACCAGTGCTGAGACAACTTTTTCAATGCCCCCCCCCCAAAACAGAAGTCATCAGATGGGCCAGATAGCTTGCCAGAACTTGTCTGAGGCCATTTGAAAGTCATTGTCTAAAGCCTCTTTCAAATCTTTACTTTACTGATTACAGTAGCTGCTGACTTCCTGGTCTGTCAGTACGTACTGTGCAAAGGTAACATGTATTACCTAGACACAAGGTGCTCACATGGGAACACAACCCACAAGATTGGCTCCTGGGGTGAGTTCTAGAATCCCTATTTCAGGCAAGGTGCTCTTATTATTTGAAGAAAACTTGATGGAGTGGTCAAATTTTGGACCATTGCTGGACCCCTCATTTTAGACTAGTTTGCTAAAGATGACTCAGTCAGAACCAAGACGCTCAAGGCAGCATAGCTGTAAAGATCACTGTGGTACACAAAGCCCTCCAACATCATAAGTTTGCAGTCTTAGGAGATAAACCTCTGATTTAGGAGAAGCAGTATAGATTCTGTTATCATGGTGTAACAGTGGATCAACTCAATGTTCTTGGATGGAAACTTGAGAGGCTGTGAGAGTTCACCAATCAGTTTATGTGCTTTTTGGACATGAAGAAGGTATATGGCCATGTAGTCTGGAATGTTCTTTGACAGGTGTATGATAGTATGGAGTCTCAATCCCACTGCTGATAGCAATTCATTACTATTTGCAGAACAAGAATTGTGTACACATTCTGAGTTATCGCAAACTTGTTCAATGTTGGTGCAAGATTCTCCAAGGGTATGCTTAATTTCGTTACCATTTTAACATTTTCATGGAATGGAATTTAAAGCATATTCAATGTTTGGAGAATATCTGCTTTGTGGTTGTCAAGGTTGCATCTTTGTGTTTTTTTTTTTTTTAAGACAAAGTTGCACTGAAGTGGTGTCCTGTTAAAAAAAAAACTGCTGTTCTGAAATTCAGCACCTCCAAATCAGAGGTCATTGCTCTCTATAAAAAAGCCCAGATTGCTTTCTGCATGTGATAATGGTACTGCTGTTCAAAGTGGAGCAGTTTAACCATCTTAAGGTCTAGTTCATGAGTGAAGATACAAAGGATGAATAGACTGACCAGAGGATGAATTCCACTGGTGACAAATCAAGCCATGAGACATAGGATGAAGTCTTCATTTTCCTTAATTTAGTGATCAGACCACCTTCATCCATGGTCACAAGGTTTGTGTAGTGACTGAAAAGATATAACAATGGATTCAGGTTGCAGAAATCATGTTCCTTTGTAGGGTGGCTAGGCTCATTGTTTGTGGTAGCCTGAGAAACTTGGCAATTCAGGAGTACAGGCATTCTTCCTCCTTCTCTGGATCATCTGCAGCTAATTTTACGTGGTTTGGGCATGCAGACAGGATGACCTGTGTGCTTTTTCAGTGAAAGGTTTATCCAGGAATGGCCCACTGAGCAGAGGCCCAGGAACTACCGCAGATATTATATTCTCCAATCTACATGAGAATGTCTGTGAATCCCGCAGGATAAACAGAATAATGTTGTTGGGGACAGGGAGGTCTAGCCTGGCCTACTCAGTTTGCTGCAATCATGGTATTTTTTTTTTACTTGGCCAGATGATTCAGAAAATAGATGTATGCACATATGGATGGATAGAGAGACAGATAGATGGATGGATGGATGGACAGATGGAGTGAGGGATGGATGGATAGATATCAGTACCATGGTGTAGGGTCTTAGGTTTAGTATACTGCACCAAATGACCCTCACCTAGCTGCACCTTACCTTACCTCTCTCAACCTCCAACTACACCTTCTGGCATCCCATTAAAACTGAACAGTTATACATTGAAATTCCACAGTCAAACTTTTATCAATTCAACTAATGGTCATATATGATATACAAGAGTAGCCTTGATGTCTGCCTTGGCCACTAGATACTTGGCCTGATCCCAGATAATTTATGCTCAGGGTAAGCTGTTGTTTAAGTGCATGAACATAACGGAGACATAAGTGATTCTAAAAAAATCATCTTCTGTGCCTCATTTCATATAAACATAAGACTTCTCGACCAGCACAAATTTAATAACAATACGTTAATGCCATAAGAATCAACGGATATGTTGCACACAGATCCAGAGTAAAAAATCCATCAGTAGGCATGCACAAAATGTTGTGTACCCTGCTTCTGAAACCCTTGCAAAAATATTTGGCCTGATATGGATGTACACACACACACACACACACACACACACACACACACACACACACAGACATATATATTTCAAAGCCCTACTGTGTTTTGTAACCTATGTTAGTGATTCCCATTATTCTTCCTTGTTTTAGTGTTCCTGGTCTGCTATACTGTTGTTCATTTTATATTCAGATGGTTATATATTTATATATATATATATATATATATATATATATATATATATATATATATATATATATATATATATATAGAGCCAGGATCCTGGTTTCATTATGTTTCAACAAATCACAAAGGAGTAAATGCTCATTTCTGCAGAAAGGAACCCTATAGGAGATAAATCCCCTAGTTACTGTTGTGGGGTGCTTCTCCCCCCTTAGGTTTATACATGCCTCTCTATGGTTGCATTTACTTGGGGAAGGGGAGAAAACAGGGAGGGGGAACTCTAACTCATATTCACCAAAACAACATTTAAGATTCACAAAGTCTGCTGTGGACTCACCATCAGATTCAGTGTTCTTTTGCTGTATGGTGTTTATTCTCCAGTCACATACTGTGTACCCCATCTGTGTGATGGAGCACCTTGTGAGTCTATCAGTCCTAACACAATCTATTCCTGTGCTTCACAGCTTACAGTCATGTCTTCTCAGAAGTCATATGAGCCCCTTATGCCACTGATATAGCTTTTCTGGGATGCTAAATGCATACATGATTTAATTCATTAATATAATATGTTAGGGAATGGCATTAAGAGACAATTTCACAGCACACTGATGATGGCTTAGACTCTATCCTAGTCCTTGGGCATACTACCCCACCCCAGTCATTATGTATCTGAGTGGGATGGGGTGCTGGTCCTGCTGTCCTGAGGTAGCATCCATATTCTGTGCTGTGCAGCATGTTTTATATATGCTGTCATGAACTAATCACCTGCATTTATTTATGGTAACTTTTTACATATGGATTTGATCTTTCTAATTATCTACAATGCTTGTAATATGCCACAGTTTATAGGTTCATAGGTTCATACTAGGCTATCTGCCCAAGGGCATTTATAAGCCTAGCCCATAGTTATGTGGCTTTCGCCACCCCTTTAGTTTGAATAAAACTATGCCTATTATTTTGCTGTGCCTCTGTCAAGCAGTGACACTGAAGTAATCCCTGGGGTATATCTGCGATCTCCCATCCATTGGTCAAGATTCCTCTTGAACAAGGCCAGCGAGGTGCTCTGCCTCACATGTACCGGGATTTTGTTCCACAGCATAGGGAGTCTCTGGGTGATGAATCTGTCCCTCCAGCACGTTCTATTAATAACCGTGTCAAGGTTTAAGTCTCCGCCCTTGTGGTTCTGAGGGATCTAGATTTTTTGAGGTGAAGCATATTCATCAAATCTGGGTTTGACATGGCCTTGTATGTCAGGCACAGGTCACCTCTGAGCAAGCGGTATGAGACTGAATAGAGCTGGAGTTCTTTCAGTCGGGCAGCATAAGACATATTTTTGAGACCCTTTATCCTTTTGGTGAGGAACTTTTGGGGCCTTTCCAGCTGCTGCAGGTGTCGGGTCAGATACATTCCGAATGGGGCATTGTACTCAATCATAGGTCTAATGAGTGATGAGTACAGGGGGACGATGACCTCCCTTGATCTAGATGTGAATCCCTTCATGATCAGGTGGGCAATGTAGAAGGTTTTCCTAACTACTTTAGCAACATGAGTGTCAAATGAAAGGCTACTGTCAACCTGGGCCCCAGATCCCTGATGACTTCTTCTGTGCTCAGTGGATTGCCACCTATATGGTAGCTAGGGGTAACCTTGTTTTTCCCGAAGGGTATGACTATGCATTTCTTGGCGTTTAACTTTAGGCCATGGCTCTGGCACCAGTTATCCGTTTCTGTGAGGCCCTTCTGAAGGATATCTGTGTCAGATGTGTTTTCGACTATGGCGCCCAGTTTGCAGTCATCTGCAAACTTTGTCAGCCATAACCCTCCTGTGTTTGCTTGTACTTCAGAAAAGTATATGCCGAACAAGAGTGGACCCAGGACTGAGCCCTGTGGGACACCACTTGTGACAGGCTTTGAGTCTGACATGGCTCCAGCAACTCTGACCCTGTGGGTTCTGTCACTTAGCCAGTTTGCAACCCATCTTGTGATGTATGGGTTTACATTCAAGCTGATGAGTTTTTCGATGATACCTGAGTGGGGTATTGTGTTGAAGGCCTTTGCCAGGTCGAGGTAGGCTGTATGGACTGCCTTTCCCTCATCAATGGCCTTGGTGACTGTCTCGAAAAGTCAACCAAGTTTAAAAGGCATGATCTGCCTTTGACAAAGCCAAACTGGGTTGGATCCAAAGTCTGCAAGTTCCCTATGTCTTTATTTATGAGTTCCATTATGATCCTCTCCATGGCTTTGCAGATAAGGCTTGTCAAGCTAATGGGACGGTAATTTCCAGGGTCGGTGGAGGCACCGCCCTTGTGAAGTGGGACCACAGTCGCCATGCGCCACTCCTTGGGCACGTATCCTGAGGTGAGGCTAAGATTAAACAGCTGTCCTAACTGCGGGTTTAATTCCTCATTGAGTTCGTGGAGCACACAGCCGGGGACACCATCCGGTCCCATGGATGCTGTGTTTATTGCCTTGGAGAGAGCAGTTCTCACCTGAGCGTTGGAGATGTTTGGGGGGCTACAATCCTCTGGTATAGATATCTCTCCTTTTGGGGGGGGTGAGAAGTTTGCACTGAACCTGTCAGCCAGTATGTTGGCAATGTGTGTAGATTCAGTAATCTTCACATCATTTTGAACTAATTCTGAGCATATCTGGGAGTTTCCTCCTAGGTTTCTAACATAGCTAAAGAAGGCCTTATGATTGTCTTTTGAGTCCTTGGCGATTTTTCTCTCAAAATTTGCCTTGGATGATTTTATGAGAGCTCTTAGTTTTTACTTATAATGATCAAAGGTGTCTTACCTTTCAAGGATTTTGCTCTATCTTGTAGTAGCTTCCTCCTTTTGTTGTAGAGCTTGTTTATGGCTGGGGTCCACCAGACTGGACGCTTGCCTTTGGTACAAAGAGTCTTAGTTTTGTTTGGGATTGCCTGATCCATGCAGTCCTGTAGGTGCTGGTAGAAGGCATTTGTAAGTGATTCAGCGGTTTGAGTAATGTTTACCACTGGCTCAGGGGCCTTAAAGGAGACCACACTAGTTTTTAGAAGTGTGAAGTCGGCTTTTGAGAAGTTTTTCACTGTGGTCTTTTTTATTTCAGGTGGGCGGGATGAGGACCTTCAGCCAGATTAGTTTATGATCTGATCTCACCAGTGAGGGTATACTTCGGTGTTGAACATTGTGATCCCATGTTCGTGATGATGAGATCAAGTATGTTTTCTCCTCTTGTGGGGATGGTGACTAGTTGTTCCATGGCATTTGAGTTTATGAACTCCAGGAACCTTTGGGCTAGAGTGTTTGGGCTTGAGTAGTGTTCCCAGTCTATATTAGGGTGGTTGAACTCACCTAGTATGATGGTGTTTGGAGATACATGTATCCCCTCCAATGTTTTCAGGAAGGCCATATGTGGAAAGGTTTCC